>NC_139671.1:4134929-4409929 GCF_951799395.1 Argentina silus
ACAGAACTTAAATTCTATTTACTCACTTAAAAGCTGATCTACCCCCTTAACAAACTAGCTGACGGAGGGCAACATAAGGATGTGTCCAGACAAGTGTGGGGTAGAGTCGTTGGCTGAATCACCAGAAGGAGCGGAGTCAAACCGGTACAGAAACATGAATCTGTCTTAAGTTACACAGAGCCTTAATGTCTTTTTCCCCTCTTTAAATCTTTACTTTGCCTTTTCATTTCACCATGTCGTTTTGTCTGGTAAAAGAAGGCAAGGCTGTAGTAGTAAATCTTGCAGACGAAACAACCACATATTCATCTTGAAAGGTATATTTTTATGTCAACAAAGACCAAAAGCACAGTGACCGTTCAATTCAAAGCTATTGTCAAACAAACTCCTGCACTCTGTCATATCACTACAGTCTCTTGGGTCTACCATCAAACTAGCTGTCAGAGAGCGAAATAAGGATAAGTCCAAACAAGTGTGGAGTAGAGTCGCTGACTCACCAGAAGGAGCAGAGTCAGACATGGAGTCAGACACTGCCCGCGAGGTTCAGTGCTTAAAGTCAACACCTTCTTTTAAATGTTTCACCTTTTGTCGCCTCGGTGTCACGTAATTAAGATTTAGATTAGAATTAGATTTTTTTCCCCTCCTTTAACTACACATTGTAACCCACAACATCCAAGTGAAAACAACAACAGTTTTGGAAAGAAGAATCTGCAAATATTGCCCAATCTAGATTTGGCAGTTGGCAGAGACCTATCCCAACAGACTCACTGGAGCTGCAATTGTTCCAAAATGTGCTTCCACCAAGTATTAAGTCATGAAGTACTTACAGCGTATGTTTGAAGGTTAGATGTGACTAGTTTGATTAGCTGACAGTGACAAACTGGAGCACAGCTCTGTCGAGGAGGTGCCATTGCAGATTAACAATGGGAAAGTGACAGAAGGATGACAACTGTGCTCCAGTGCCCTAATACAGTGCTCTGCCTCGGCCCCCGGGCACCTCATCTCTTCCTTCCTTTGAAAATTTGCTGGTAAACATGTTCAACAAAATGACCAACCAGTTGAACGGCTGGGTTGCTGACACCTACTCCATAACAAACTGCCTCTCAGTGGAAGGTTTTTCTACATTTCCCATCAGGCTCTTTGGACTATGACCAACAGATGAGATTCTCTCAAGGCTGGAGAGGTGAAAGGTTGATAAGATGGGCAGGGTTTGACAGTACAGTATGCCCCCTCTCCCTTTATTATGACTATTTGACTTGCAAACAAGATGCCCCTCCCCTGGCTTCCATCAAATATTAACTTCCCCGTGGGAGACGCTCACATGCCCAGCCACCTGTCCAGACAGATGGGGAGACCCACAAGACTGTCCTAGCCTACATTACAGTAAACACAGGTAGTGTAAAAAAACAAAACAAACCATGGCCTTTTGGTTAGCTAGCATTGAGGTTAACACTTTCTTTGAAGCACACACATATACCACATTATAGGCATGTATGACGCCTCATAATGTCTTTATAATAGACTTTCAGATGAAAATGTCTTTTGATAGCTCATGGCCATTACGCTAACTTCCAGTATGATGTGTCTATTCTATAGAGTACATTTCTATCCCCAGCAGCCAAATGATTGAGCCCAAGGTAAACAGGAGGCTGCAGCGGTGTGAAGAGAACCCGCTGTAGAGGTCTGTTGGCAGGAAGTGTCCTATTTCACAGTAATCTCAGTTCAGCTCTGTTGGTGCTAGTCATTTTTATCTTGTTGCTTAGTGACCAGCAATTTGTTAGTGATTCTTTAATGATGACACCCTACTTTGCTCTGAATGATCTTTACTGTCATCGACGTATTATTCCACCACTAAATCAAAAGGAAAGGTAAACAACTACACACAAAATGAGCCATATACTTGTGTTCCTAGGTAGCCTCATGTAGCTATACCTCCACGTTGTTCTCATGAATTTTAGATGAGTCGATCTGGCTTAGATTGGACTGGACAGGAGAATGTCCTCCCAATTTCATTGGATGTAACATTCCAAAAACCCTCCCCCCCCACATTCCCGTAAAATGGTTGTTTGTTGTTATGTGCGTTGTCTTTTCCGAACGGGTAGGACTATTTTGCTGTTGCCTGTGCTTGCTTGCAACATTGTAGAAAATGGAAGAAAACATGAAGGAAAAACTGAATTAATTATTTTTTTCTAACTACACCCAAGCAAGGTATTTGATTAGTATGATGTGTCGCGAGGTGTCACTCATTTCGAACAGGGTTCCACCCTTTTGTGGTTACTTTCTGCAAAGGATTTCCCCAGGCTTTCCGAACTAGGAAAGCCTGGTAGCAACAAGGTTAGTTCCTAGGTCACCCTGGCCAAGTATAGATTCCATCAGCCACATGTGAAGTACCCTCTGCTGGCCATATCTATACAATACATATTGCACATGAATAATACCCTCAGATTCAAAGCAAATCAGCCCGACATAATTGCAAATGTTTAATTTTCAGTCATGAACAATCATTTGAATGTTAAAACAATAGATAAGAAACAATCATGGCCATTATTAGGGACAAACAAAGACAATTAATACAGCATAAACATATCTACAAACACATATGAAGACATACAACACAAAAGGATAATAAACTATTTGTTTTGTGGCTGTGATAAGTTGGTTGTGATGCAGAGACGCAGCCAAGTAAAATACTGAGGACTGGACCGTGTAAAACATGTCAGGCTGCAGAGCCGTACTTCTTTAAGTGGTCCTGCAGCTCTGTAAGAACAGATACAGAAGTCTTGTCTCCAGAGTTGAGAGTGGTCCGGAAGAACTTGCTCCAAAACGCATCCCTCCGTCCTCTGCAAAGCAGAAAGAAGAGCGTACTTCAGTGACAAGACAGAAATGGCAATTAGGCAATGTCCTCTATACAACAATGACAGAAAGCTCTTTCAGTTGATCTGGATGAATTGAATGTATTTCCATGTTATATGGAAGTGCCAAAGTCTAAGTGCAACACTAAAACAGTACTCAGTACACCTTTAGGCTCACAAATCACAAGTACACATTACTCTGGAGCAAATATACTATAAACCAACCTTGGGTTTGTGTCACAATAGTCCTCTAGTGTCCACCCGGAGCCATCTTTGACCAGACGCATGGTTGTCTTCTTCAGAAGTGTGTACACTGTCTCTGCAATGCCCAAGAGGTCCACCTGCAACAAAACAGGGAATAATAGCTGATTTAACAATGAGCACAGAGCAGCACTAAATATCTAGTAGACAATAGACAGTGTTCTGGGTCCTAGGTCTATACGGTATGTACCTGGTAGGGGCTGGCAGAGGGGGCCAGCAGCCCTTGTGTGATGAAGGCCTGGGCAGCTGGGAGGCACCGCGCTGACGCTACCTCCGGCTGCAGATCCAGGTCCACAGAGCAGGAGAAGTCTACTGCAATGATATCATTCTCCTTGGAACTACAGGGAACAGTGATAATTATGATAAATGCACTCAAAAACTGATAAATGCACAAAAAAACAGTCATGTACAACATTAAACATTAACTCTTGGACATGAGGAGTTTGTGAGTGTGCGTATAGTTTTATGAGTGTACTGTATGCTTGTATGGATGCACACAAATGTGCTCTATAAGTAAAGTTAGGAGCTATAATGTTGAGTATATGTAAGCCGGTACCTGTGATTCAGGAACAGTGTGTCTGGACTAAGGGCTCCGTGCACTAGGTGGCAGGAGTGCATGCGTCTAACCAGCTCCACAAGCTCCACGCCCACGGAGGCCACAAACCGATCACTGGAGCACAACTCTGCCATCTCCTGTGTGGGGGCAGAGGAAAAGAAAGAAGTACCCACAATCGTACATTAATAAATCGTTTGATGATTAATGTACACAATCGTACGTACAAGGTGCTTTTTTTTTTTTTCAAGCATTATGTTTGAGGAGTTTTAACCTTTGTGATTTTCTGTCATTACCTCATAATTACACTCCTCATCCATCAGGGACTGTCATGACCTTATCACTTGTTTTTGATTGCTATGCTTTCAAAGAAAGCTACTTGCTAACGTCTTGGGGCACATTATTTAAAAGCGGCTTGAGGGGGGAGGTGTGGTAGCGATACTTATCTGAGATCATAGCATGTACCGTAACTGACATTTTCAAGCAAACATTCCTATTGACGATGACATCAATGCATGGATTTAAGCATTGGAGCTAAAGGCAGAATAACAACCAGGTAGTCTACAGTTAGGATTCAGCCCAGACAGGAGAGAAGAGGTGAACACTCAACTCACCCTCAGTGTGCTTTGCTGGGGGACCTTGTGGACCGAGACAGAGCCGTCCTGGAACAGGAAACAGTGGCTAGCCTTGTGAGTGGGTGGTGACGCCTGGTGGTCCTGGGCTAGTCGCTCACTCAGTCGAGAGCAGATGTAGAAATCCCAGGGCACCGTGCAGTGCTCCACCTGAATAAATAGGGAAAGGTTTCGATGTTAGATTATGATTTATTGAATGCATGTTTCCATTTTTCTCTAGAACACAGCCTATTCCTTTGTAGCTACTGAATGCCACCGGTTCTCCACTCGGCCTTGCCTTCAGGGCAACGTCATCCCTGCAATGGCCTGTATAGACGGAGAAGTTTTCACAGTCCATGATCTTGGAGGAGACAAAGAAGGTCTGGTCCCCTTCAAGAAAATGAGAGAGATTGTTTAAAAGACTTGATGAAAAGCTCTATAGAATAATATACCCTTCAGTCGATCAATTTATTTGATTTAAAAACTGAATTAAACGGCTTGAGATGCTCTTATTTTCGAGGAGGTCCTGTATACATTTACATTAATTAACAGTTTCATTGGCATTCGATCAATCCATCTATCCACTTATTAATCCATCCATGTGTAATTGATTATTGGTTGACATACCCAGAACAACCACATCAGCTTCCTCCACTGTGGGAACTGGACCGGGTTCAGAATGGAGGTTTAGAAAGGTACTCAAGTCCATTTGATCCAGCAACCGCCGTCTGACACTCAAACTGCAAGGGTCTTCCATTGGTGTTTTGTCTATGGGGGGGGGGGGGGGGGGGGGGTCGGACAAATGGAAAGGTTGGATCTTTGCAAATATTAGTTTGAGTAGAATTGTGTGCAACCTTTCCCTCCATAACTCTTTGTTCATAGGCCCTTTCTTAATTGTTAGAAACTCGATTCCTTGTGTCCTCTCCTCCATCCTCCACTCACTTCCTACTCAAAACGCATTAGAGATGATCTAGGTTCCTCCCATTAGATATTCTCCTCCAATGCTTTTTGAGAAGGAAGCCTGTGGAGGATGGAGAAAAGGACGTAAAGAATCTAACAATTAAGGGCCATAGACTCACTAGATAATGACGACTGGTCCATGACTTCAAGGTCAGCGTCTCCCCCCTCCAGCCTGCTGAGGTCGTTGATGACTTTGCCCCCAGACTGGGTGCCCTGGGAGGATGAGGAGGTGGGGGCGGAGGCCATGGAGTTCCACACCTCAAGGCTGGCCTCTTGGATGGGGCTACAGAGACACAGGTCATAAGTCAATTGGGTATAAGGTCACCCCAGATCTATGACGAATACCACGAAATTCGGACATTCAAATCGGTGTGATCGTGGCTTCTCTTCATGTCGTTGACCAATTCACACTATGCGAGTCAAGGCGTCAAGTTCACTGCAGATGACCGACTTTTACATCCGATATGTACATTTGGTTGTGAGAACTTGGCTCGTGGCAAATTCGTGGCTGAAATGGCACAGTGTCTGCCCGGCTCGAGTCAAATCAACTTTAGCTGGCTAACTTATTAACACAATAACAAACAGAGGTATACCTGAGCTGCTTCTTCCTCCCATCAGCATCAGTGTAGGTTTGCGGGGGGTCTGCCTTTGCGGCCAAGGCACCAAGGTCCTCGGTAAGACTACCCTTGTTGGGTGAGCTCCCCCTCTGGCCTAGGGTGCCGGTGTAGGGGGAGGACACCATTTTGGCAGCTCGTGCAAAGTCATTGGTGTCGTCAGGGCTGGCGCACAGGGTCTTGTTCTGGTGGCCAGAGACTATGGCCTCCTCGTTCAGGAACTTTGTTGTATCCGGCAAGTTCTGTGTTTGGAGAAAGATGGCCAGGCATTGTTGGAAAGGTTTTTGAACCTCTGAGAGAGGTTGTTATGACAACAAACACACTGTGTGAACTCATTTCAATAAGTTCCTAATAAAGTGCAAAGTGAGTGTAGACCTAGACAAATATCGTTCCATAAAGACGAAGATGTATCCATTCTCAAGTAACCCTCAAAGAAATCAGTATACTATGAGGTGAGAAAGAAACATTTCAGTTCAAAATATGTATACCTTGGACACCTGGGCCTGTTCAGAGAGAGGTACTTTACTACCTGTTGAGGTGGAAAGAAGTGGTAAAAAGCAACTAAATACATTTAAAAGTGCATGGTTGGGTATTGTACAAGGGAATGTCAGAAATACTCATAAAATGAGTACACGGATAAAGCTCCCCGATGTTGAGAATTAAGAATTCTGTTTTCAACATAACACTTTTGTGGCAGGTTTAACTGTTTGGAGTTTAGAAGCTTCCTGTACATTAAAACCTACCTGGAAACAAGGATGGAATCCTCACGCCAAAAGCCGTCTGTGTAGGGGGTAGGAAAACGTCTTCTAAAATAAAAAGTCATAGACATCTTTAGTAAAGACCTGTCCAACTTCCATGTTGACATTTGAAAAAGGGTTTTAGTTCTGTATTACTTCCGTGTACCAGTATGGATACATACAACATACAGTAGAGCACAAACCTGTCATGTTAAACATGTCATTTGGATGCGGAATGGAGTTTCTGTAAAATCCAGAAAGACAACATTTAATTATCGTATCATAAATCCCAATCATAATGTTAAAAGTGTGAAAGTAAAGTGTTATATGGCAATAGGCCTGCAGAAAATATGAAATGGTTGTCATACATGAAATCTATTGTAGGTTATATCTTCAAAATGACAAATACTATTCAAAATATATTTTGGAACTGTTTTTTTTTTAATCAATCCCCCCCCCCCCCCCCCCCCCGCATCTTTCTAACACTTCTGTTTCAGTAAAGATGTGAAATGTGTAGAATTATGCAGAAAGCACTGTCACAGGCATGGCTTACCCAGGTGCATGCATTGAGCCAGATTGAGATTCATCATAGATCTGGAATGGCATAGAGGACTGTTGTCTGACAGGCATTTCAGATCCAGACTCTGTCATTTGCACATCAGAGTTGTTCTCCTGATCAACCAAGAAGCAAAAAGCATTAAAAAACAGTATTCGCTGAAGACGCTTTAGACAAGAGGGATACTAAAATAGGAAGTCTCCGCACTCAGGATCAATGCATAATTTTAATGTACTGAGCTAAGCTTTCAGTTGCAAAACCTTCATCAGAGCATGATGATAAACGGTGATAAACATTTTTGGGAGATATACAAATGTGTCCTAAAGAGATCCCTTTTAGAGTTCAGGGGGGGAAACAGTTCCAGTCAAATGGAATCGCTTCAACTGAAATGAGCACTGCATAGTGTAGTTCAACACTATGATGAGTTCGCTAAATTGACCAAAATTAATGGATCAACAACCTTGATTGGCAAAAGATAGAGGACTGTTGCAATGACCAATTTGCAAAACCTTCAACTTCAGGTGCAGGTAATCATCGGGAACGTTAGCCGTTGACACTTGCCTGTGGTTGTTGTTGTTGTTGTTGTTGTTGTTGTAGGGACTGGCGTAACTGAAGCTGTCTCTGTTTCTCCTCGATCTTCTGCCTCAGCTCCTCTCTGACTCTGCTCAGGTGGGCATCCTTGTCTGTTGGAGAGAATGGGAGGAGAACATTGATTAAGGTGGATAGTTTACACCTCGGAATGATGAAGAAACGCAAGGCTTTTGATTTGAAAAAAAAAATCCCATTTACATCACTAATATTAAATGATGTCATTCTCGGATTATTTGACGTGCCATGACGGATGACTCTTTTGCCAGGGACTATAAATAATAATCATGGCTTTCATATGGTCTTAATTAATTAATAGTCTTCCTGGGAAAATGTAATTGAGCTGTACGATACATTCAATATGTCTTATGCTTATTACAAGTCTTATAACGTGCATTATAACTGTATTCTTAAATCAAGGAGTTAAAAAAAAACGAATAAAATCTGTACCGTTAAGTTCCTGACGCTTGCATTTGAAGTAGCGCTCAGAGCGCAGCTCCTCGAAGCTGAACTCGATGGCGCCGCGCCGCAGCAGGTCCTTGCAGTACATGCTCTGCTTTGCGGCCTCGCTGCCGCCCTCCTCCTGCGTCTGCCCTCCTCCTGGGGTCTGGTCACATTCTTCTATGAAGGGCTGGAGGTTCGGCCTGCTGGGCGGGACCACCATATTGGTGTCAGGCCAGGACTTCTGGGGCATCTGGGGACGACAGGACCGACATGGTTCACAATAACAACAACAACAACAACAACAACGTTCAATTTGAATAAATTCAATGTTTGCATCAGATTCAAGGCCCTGGTGCTTGCCTAGCGGGCGGTAAAGGGAACAGCCCCTCCCTACTTGCAAGCAATGGTCAGCCCCCAAACAACTGCCCGACCACCCCGTTCTTCCACCTCAGCTGGCCGCTTGGCAGCGCTGAGGATGCAGCAGTCGCGCTGTTCAGTCAAGGCTTTTCACTGTCTTGACACCCCGGTGGTGGAATGAGCTTCCCACTGCTGTCAGGACTGCAGAGTCACTACCTATCTTCCACCGTAGACTGAAGACCCATCTCTTCAGGCTACATCTTGACTGTCCCTCCTAAAGACCTCTTCACCCCCACTACCCCTCTGTACAGTTACTCTACTGTTAATAATATATTTTAAAAAATCCTTCCTTTTTCTGGCATTGTGACTGCCAATGGCACCTGGTCCTTGCATAGATTTTTGCTTATGATGACTGATGTATAGATGATTCACTTACTTTAGACAAATGTAGTTGTTGTAAGTCGCTTTGGATAAAAGCGTCTGCTAAATGTCCCAAATTAGTAGTAATCTCATACACCAGATATTGCTAATACAATTCCATTCAATACTAGCTAGTAAGTTACTGCAACAGTCACAAGTAAACATTGGCAATAACAATTTGAATGACAGCTTTAAGGAAGGAGCATAAGGAGGTGCTAAAACGTCATTGTTGGTCAAGATGAACATCTTATTAACCTTGGCGTCGGTCCATTTCTCAGGCAGTGTGTTCTCTTTGGACCTGCGCTGGGGCGGGCCCATCCAGGGTTCTAGACTCGGTTCTGCTGCTACAGACGAACCAGCCTGATTCTCGTCAAACACCGTGATCGAGGTGTTCTGGCTGACGCCCGCAGGTAGGGGCAACTGGAAGTTTAGTCCTCGAGAGTGACCTACCAAGGAGAGGAAAACATAGTTCAACCTCACATTAAATAACAGGCTCTGTTTTTTTCCCCCTGAAATGTATATGACAAACATGGCTCTGTGCATAATTGCACATTTTTAAGCAGTCAGGATTTTAGCCACTTCACAGATCTGCTTTGCTCAGAAGCAGCATTGAATACAGAAGACAATATCAGTTCTCTTAACGGGTAACAACAACGTCAACAACCCCCTTATCCACTCGCAGATCAGTGATTGTGAAGGCAGCATAACCACACACTAGTGGTGAACAAACCCAAAAAGCTCACCTGCGACTGCCGCTTCTCCCCTGTTGACTGGTGCAACTGCCTTTTTCTTCCCCCTGGGTCTCAGGTCTACCTGACAGGTTCTCGGAGGAAGACCTGGCTCATGTTCCTCCTGAGCCCCTTCCGTGGCACCTGACATCAGCTGACGAGACATTCTGGCCTGGAGCCCACTGCAAATATTCAGCATAGCAGATATAACAAATTCTTACCACAGCAACATTACATTCCAGTACTACCATAACTAATTAAACAAGCCACCGAGCTCAGGATTAGTTGAATCAGGTAGGCTAGTCCTGGGCTGAAATAAAATCATCTGCCTGGGGACCCACAGGGCATGCAGGCTAAGAGTATATTGCCATAGATGGCACAGAGGATCAGACAAAGAAAGAATGTGTTGAATCACACACTTGTGATACTGCAGGAGTTTATCAATGGGCTGGGCTCCGGACTTGTGCCCCTCTTGAAAGATGGCATCCGCCTTCCGGAAGTTGCCGTGCTTCACATGCTCCTCAGCCCAGGCGATGTAGAGGGCAGCCTGGGTCACACCGATGCCCTGAGCCTGCATGTAGCCATATACACTCTCAGGCTCCATGCTGTTCTGGGCCTGCAACACAGCAGGATGGTAAAATGGTTAATTTCTCATCTGCATCAATGCAAATGGTTGAGTGGAGAATGTCAGCTAATGTTTGTGCTTTAATGTAGTCCAATGCGCATACATTGTACTGAAATGCATCAAACTGTACTTCTATCAAAATTACAAAAATTAACTAATATGCAGTACCTCTGGATATGATCATATGGTAGATGGCAACATTTAATTTTCACACTATTTTGTAAGCCATCTAAGTCACTGATTATTTTAGGTAACCTTCACATGTCGTATTGTCACTCACCAGTTTGATCCAGATATTTACATAACGAGCATCAGCATAGTATTTCTTGTCATCCACAAAGGGCTCCACTGCCCTCTCCAGAAGGGCTGCCAGATTGCTCTCTCTGCCGCCCCGGGGGTAGGCCTGTAGTGTCCATGTTATGTACCTGTAAAACGCAGCCGCCACAGTTGGTTATTGTCACTATGGATTGTTTAAGGGTGACGACAAATGTATGCTCTGTAATCTCACCTATCCCAAACATCAAGTGGGTCGTCTCCAGTGTACATGCGAAGTTCATATTCAAATGATCTGTGGGGGAAAGGGATAGGGCTTTATTCCAAAGACATGGCCCTAATAGAATAGCCCATGGCATTCATCTATATACTGTATGGAGAACAAAACATTGGTAGTTGTTGCACAATGTTGGTTGACATACTTCTGTTGAAAAGCTGCATCACTGGACCCATCTTGGTGGCTTAGGGAGGCAGCCCGTCTTTCTCTCAAAGGCTGGATATTTTCTTTACAGTTCTCCCATTCTGGTCCTCCTTCGGCCATGATCACAGCTAGAGAGTATGCAAGCAAGACAAGATGACACATGACAGCTGTGGTCAGTGACTGAGTATACTTTTGTTTTGAAGTAACATATGACACCAGTCTGAGTTTCAACAATGAATAGTTGACTAGTTAACCGAATCAACATGCCATGGTCATCATCATCCCACAATTAAACTGGGTAGGTAGGTAGGTAGCCGAAGTCGACGACTGCAGCAGGCTTTTTCGTGTATCTGAAACTCGTTTCTCGAGAAATGTTGCTCTGCTTAACAAGAACAAAATGACTTTAGTCTAATGAATGAGCTCGCTAATGCTAAATTATTTTGATGCTAAGATCACACACACAAAAAACGGGACATAATGAGACCAGTCGAGGTCGTAGCAGGGAGCTAACGTTAATCACAAAGTCAAAGACTGTAGAATTAGCGAGATTCCAAGCTAGAGGATAGCCTGCCATTTGCACTCCAGAAACATAGTCACTTACCTTAATACTAAACCAATAACTAGTCCAGTTGATGTTGGATATGATATGTTGACAGCTAACTACGCTTGTGTTCAGTTCTGTTTTCCTACACATTTAAAAACAACCGCCGGCAGAGGATGAATGTGATTGGATCGCGGGTCGGATCTGTGTTCTCTGAGCTCCAATAGTGGAACTGCGTCCACCTACTTCCGGTCAATGCAAATATTTGTAACTGACGATTTCTTCCAAAATAAAAGCACCCACGTTAAACTTGTTTAAGCATTTAGAAATACTAAACATCAATAAAGGAACCACAAATTATATGTAACTATACCTGGGAATAAACATTTCATCATTTCAATGTATTATTTGTGTTTTTAAGTAATTATTCTAATATCCAAATTAACCTTGCTGCAGTGTATAGCGGACACATAATGGACTTTCCATTCATGTTTGAACTCGCGCTTTTATTTTGAAGCCGCGAATACGGCGAAAAGCGAAACCGGAAGTCTTAATGGAGCTAGTTGGAGCTCAGAGAACACAGATATGGGTTGGATGTGCTTTTTTATAGGCTAAAGGGACAGGAAGTGTTACTCCACTTCCGCTTCTTCTTCTTCTTCTTTGTTTTGGTAGATAGAGTAGTGTGCAACACCGCCGACCACTGGGCTGAAATATGTATGACAACAACAAAAGGAAAACAGAGGCAAGAGAAGGAGAACAAGTTACCTCAAATCATTCACTTGAGTTCACTTCAGCCTTGAAGTATGGAACCAGGCCAGCAACCCAACCCGTCTTATGGGCCTTGTGATGCTTTATGGCCCTGAGTGAGTACTTATCCACTCGCAGTGAGTAGAGAAGCAGAAACAAGCTTTATTACCTATATGAACTGCTCTAGCTATTCAGTGTCGCTGATGTTTTTATCATGTAAATTAAATTCTATTGCTAGCATTTGTAGTGTGATCCATTTGACAGTGTTGATGTATAATGTTAGTAGGTGCCATGGTATTTTCTGGTGGATTTCCAGCAGTGTTGTTGGCAGAGTATTCTCACATGTAGAATTTGTGGGACATGGAAGGAAGGTTTGCTGCCCAGTCCCACTTGTTAGGGAAGGTGGAGGAGTTCTCTCTTCTCATCAGTAAGATCACTGACCTATCTATTGCTTTTTCCCCTCAGTATTTGTTTCACCGTTGTTCTTTCCTTTTCTATTTTTCTTGTCTTTTATTGTCTTTATAATAATCTCTTTAAGTCTCCGGCTCTCCTTTTCAGTAACTATTTTCTCAGTCAAAGACATTGACATTTAGACTTGCAGTGCTGTTGTGTTTCTTCATGTGCGCACGATTCAAAGATACATCCTCCAGAGACAGAACGGCGAACATTGGTGAGCCAACTGCCCTAGAACACCCCTGGCCAAATGGAGTGTCACCCCCAAGAAGCGCTTTTCAGGACCAACACAACATTTGTAAATTAAATATTTCTTTCAAGGGATCTCATTCCCTGATCGCTACTGATTAAACAGTTATTATAACCATTAGAAAGCTTGTAGAAAGCTTGAATGTTACATATTGCTCCTTTAAAAGATAGAATTTCAAAATATTGTAACAGTCTGGGTAACAATAACAACACTTTATTTTATTAAGACATAAAACAACACCTTAATCTAAACAATAACCATCATTTTTTACAGTACATTCTTATGCTAGTCACAGGGTCTTTATCAGACAACTATGTTTTTGATTTGATAATAATAGTAATTAGATTAAAATATGTTGCTGAATGCGCAGAACATGTTGCTCTGAAGACTCAAAATACCCAAACTGTCCATTAAAGGCACCCAAGAGTTAAACCAACCAGGCCATAGTGCCCCCCACTGTCACAGGTGCACTCTACACAGTAACATCATACAGTAACAGCACAAAACATAGACATGCAGAAACAACATGCAGAAACAAACAGACTGAATCATATTTATGTCTATTGCATACTATTTCTGGGGCAATCAACACCAAATGACTTTTTCTTTTCTTTTCTTGGAAGAGCATCGTTATGCTTTAGTAACTATCAAGATTTCGTTTTACACTTTCCAATCAAGATTCCTAATTGGATGCTCCGACCCACCAGTCTTGTATAAGTGGATACAAAATACCATTTATGGTGCCAAATTGTCATCTGTATTATTATGTGGTGCAGAATCATTGTCAGTTCTGTCAAACAAACATATGGGTATGTGACAAGCGGTTCTGGGTCTGTAACTATTACGTCTTCCAGCTGCATGACATTGTAACAAAACTAAATGATTAAATAATGACATGAGACCCCTAATGCAACACCATTGATTATAGGGCTGCAACCTGCACAACAGGAACCATCTTGGACCAGGGCTACCACACCATTAAAGACTCTGTAGTGCAGACTGTCTATAAAGACATCATCGAGATACACGAGGACTGTCACTGTACATAGCCGAATCCACCGCTACAGATGAGAGAGGATGGTGACTTTGTTCACATTGTCTTGGCCATGGCTCCCAGGTTCATTCATTTTCTCAAGGGACCTGACATCTTGCGTAACCCCTTCATGCGGTAAAGCAAGCCATTGATGAAGTCCTATTAGGGAACATGAAAGAAAATGTACAGTAAGATGTCTTAATAAAAAAATGTTTTACATTTAAGTCATTTTAATGTCTTGAAATGAAACCACTATATAACATAGTCAAGTTTTTAGTGAGTAAATTCATAGGATTTAGATTTCAGAGTGAACTTCTAGTGGATCTTCGACTTTTTGTTTGAGAGCAATGGCTGAAGATCGCTAATTAAAGAACACATCCTCCGCTAAACCTTCATTATCAGAATCAGAATCAGAATCAGAATCCTTTTATTTGGCTATGTATATTTCTTCTTTGCCTGCAAATTACATTTGCTTGTGCGTACTTACCTCTTTTGGCTTGCCACACCCTTGAAGAAGTTCCTGTAGAAAGAGAGTTAGGAAACATTACCTCTTGCACTAAGGCATTGTTTCTCTATAAGAGAGTTATTCAAACAACACTCTTGGAAACAATAATCTTCAGTGTGTCACAGTAGGAGAATCCTTTGAATAACCCTTTTTAGTGCCATGTAGAAGCCTTTTGGTTCCATAAGTTTCCCACAGAAAGAGTTCTACATGGCCCCAAAAAGTTGATGGTTTTATGTTGCACCAAAAAGGGTTGTTGAAAGGATTTTCCTACAGGGACATGCTAAATAACCATTTTTGGTTCAAGAACCCTTTCCACAGGGGATTCTAGATCATGGCACCAAGAAGGGTTCTAGGTAGGTTTTCTCAGAGTGAATATACTAACCCTAAGCTATGTTTAAAATACATATTGGCTGTACTTATCAGTGATTTGGTAGTATAAAATATTTGGTGCTCACATGTAGCTTGGATCTCTGTTCTGTGTCTGATAGGTCCAGAAGCTCATCAATGTCAATTTCTAGCTCAGGAATGTCCTCCTCCTGAAAATAGTAAAAACAACAGAAACTGAAGCAAGCATCGTAAATTTCTATTCACTCCCAATTCACTATAATGAAAAACACCAACTACATCAATGTATGTTCATACAGAATATTTATTCAAACATAATCATTGCAATCTTGCTTAATTATTTTCATGTAAATCTGAAATAAAAAGAAGGCTTCACTAGTTACTATGTTACTACTAGTAAATGACACTCATGTCAGAACAAACTTGCAGCAGAACTTTCCCAGGAGGGTTTTGATATTCTTGCCAACAGCAGTCCATGTTAATTTGAAGTGATAGCATTTTTGTGACCCACATGGTCATGCACAGACATTTATTCACACACTGAAGCTTTTGTACTGACGGCCATCAGGCCCAACATCCCCCTGCATGCTCCGGGCTTTGGTGAACCACATTTTTCTCACTGATCATGCAGCAGCTCTGCCAAAAAGCCAATGACAGACTTTAACACCACAATTGGCTTGTATGAGAAACGTTACGATGATCTTCTCAGTTGAAATATTGCAAGCTTGACAAAGTACAAAAATGACCGCTGGTATTCTGAAAGATAGAAAGAAAATCCCTCTTTATAAATAATATATGACTTCTTCTTGCCATTTTATGACACTTAGAGAATACTCCAGAGTTTGTAAAGCTACCTCTCTTCCTTTGTTACATATTATAAAGTAGGGTTAGACTCTCTCTTCCAAGATTACAGATAAATGATTGAATATATGTCTTTGGTGACTTTAACATTGCTTGTTATCCAGTTAATGATTTACTACATCATACATTTACATTTGAGAAAACACCTGAGTGTTTTGTTGACCTGACCCAGAATGTTTTTTTTTGTTGTTGTTTTATTTATTGAATTGATCTATTTGATCTTTAAAATGTGTGCAAAAAGCCAGAACCATTTGGAACATTTAATCTGATAACTTTGTCCTTAATCCATCATCTCTCTGTCTCATGAACTTTGTACTTTATGTGCCATGATAACTCCTTATTACCCTGTTTTCTTTTTCTTTTCTTTTCTTTCTTCCTTTATCTCCCTGGTGAATGTGTATTTTTACTGTTGTTGTACTGTATGTATCATCCCTGATTTGTTTTGTATACTATTGTTGAATAAAACAAATACAATTTAAATATATACATATATATACATATATACATATATACACATACATATATACACAAATGCATACTAGCACCCCGACTTGCAATTTTTTCTATTTTTTTCCCCTTTTTTTGTTGCTAATTCTTGTTGGGACATTGTTTTTTGTTTGCTAATACCTTTCCCTGACAACTTACCCTACCCTAAAATGAAAGATTATTTTCCCCTTTTGTATGTGCCATATTCTATCATTTTGACCCTCATGTACTTTGAGAACGCTGAGGATGATTCTCTGACAACCTCAGAGAGGTGAGTTGACTTAAAGCTTCATAGCTTCAGTACTGAAATCCAGGCCAACTCTTCTCCTAAACCAGCAAGGTTCTTTAATAAATTAATTTAATTATTTTCCGCACAGAAAGTTTGATCTGTGATTGCTCTCTCTCAGCTTTGCGGCTGGGTTGTCGGGAGAAATTAATAAACTATGAAGCTTTCGGGAAACCCAGGCTTGCTCAACAGGAAGGCATGAAGGTTTAAATTATTATTTAATGAGAATGTCTACAGTGATCTTCCTGTTCCCATTTGTACCCACCTCTGCTAATTAGTCAAAATGGCTGTCTATCCAGACAGGGTGCTGGGAAATGATTTTGTTGACATTAAAGAGCGCAGGGGAAAGTACGAGGAGCGCAGGTGCATCCAATGTTCCCTGCACACTTACAGAAATATAAATGGGTTTTTATTCGACGCTGCAGAATATTTTGGCTGATTAGTGCATTTCCTAGCCGTAAGTGCTGAGATGTTATTCTGTTGCAGTAGATCATGGAGGAAATGGGTTGGGCCTTGAAACTGTTTTAGAGGACGACAATTAACAGTACAGGATTTTATTTTTCTTTGTTTTGTTTTTACAATACCCGTACTGAATGGTTGTATTGTTATTAATGCCATTTTGATGTTAATGTCAAATTCTTCCGTTTTATTCAGTAAATGAACAATACATTTATTTTGTTGTTGTGTTGAGTTGGAGAAAACGCAGCCCCTTTCAAGAACATCTTTCAGCACTGCACTAACATATTTGAAGGGTTACAAGCGCACAAAGGAAATGTCCAAACAGGGTTAAAAATAACAAGTAGCGCTCAACAAGGTCTATGGAAACATGTGCGCCTATAAAACAGCGCACATAACCAACGACTGTCTCTCCTGTTTGTCATTAAATAATAGGCAAAATGAAATTAACAACTAGACAGCATTAGCACTAACATTGTCTTCGATTTAGTTAAAATAGAAGATGCACCTCTCGCTGGCAGAGCAGAATTAGTTTCATATCCAGCTTGTCCGTTTAGGCTCTTTGTGGATATAAAGGAGATGGTGCCCTTATCCTCCTATGTCCACCTAAATAGTAGCCTATTAGTAAGACACTTCCAGACTAGGCAGACATAAAACAAACCTTCCCGCTTTGCTATTCTGCCTTGTTTGGCGCGATGTTTTTTTCCCACGGTTCCGATGTGAGTTTCGATGGCATTATCATCAGTGAGGAGAGACAGATTTGTGCTTGGGGGGAAATCAATGTTCTAATTACTTGACAGTAAGATGGCGGTCTATTTGTAATTTTGAAATTCTAACAATGCTAAAATGTATTAAAATCAAGTCTACATCAATGCTGTTGGTGTTGGAGCTGCTCTGTCGCTGTTGGCCATTGTTCCACGGATGGGGGGTCGTTGTGTTGCATATTCATTGGAGTTTTGATTTACTTGAAAGGTTCAGATTGCTAGGTAAACCACATGACCCACACCATTTTTTTTACCTCTACTGTATTAGTGTTTTCGTGTCAACAAAGTGGTTAATGTCATCAACGGGGTGTATGAAGAAATTAACGATTAATTTAAATATACAAGGAGCCTTTCAAATGTCTCTGTGAAATTCCCCTACTGTGCAGTTCTGCTAAAAAAATAAACCAGCCTTAACCTATTGATTACTGATTGTAAGATATGACCTTATATTGGGAAAGTTTTAAGTGGTTTGCAATAGTGGATGTGAAGTAAACAATTAGAAAGCAATAACATACTAATTAGCCTTTTTCATGCCACAACAGTGGTTTAAATGTCCAATAACACAGGTCAAAGATCACATTCTTCTTACTGTGAGGCTCATTTCAATAAAGAAAATGGCTGATTTATTGACTTAATCCCTGCAGAGAAAATCGCTGATGCATGTTAAGAACACCCAACATAATAGCATATTTGCTTACAGCTTAGGTAAACGTGCAGAATGTTTCCCATTCAAAAATGTTTAATGATTAATATACTGGGGATCAACTTAATTTCTAAACTATTTGTGTTAAAATCTCCTCTTAATCCCCAGTAACCCACACTTGTGGTGTTTCACAATATGCACACTCCCAACCCAAACCAAGAAGGCAACCATGATGTCTGAAACAGCACACTCAAACGTGAAACATTTGAAATAGACTGAAAGCCTAAGAAAGACACCTTCTTTCCCAAAGCTACACAGACACTGAACTCCCATAACTCACTGCACTAGTCTCTATAACTAGTATTTTGTTTTACTTGGAGTAAGTCATGAGACAAGTGTCTTTATTATATATCCCAGAAGATATACAATGGAGGTCTACCACCAGGAAACCATACATATCAATTAGGAATAACTCTCAATAATTCAACACACAACCCCAGGGGTTGACTTGAAATAAATCCATGTGGCTGTCTGCATTAGAATACCCCACTGGGTAACCTTTAGCAAAGGAGGCCAAATTAGCATTACTAGAACCTCTACTCTGCTATGGGAAGAGGCCCATATGCTCTTGAATTCTACATGTTAATGTAAATCCATGATAACATTTCATTTACATTTATGGCATTTAGCAGACGCTTACAACAATACATGATAAGATCATGATAAGTGTTTAGCTTCCTAATACTCGAAGCACTGATCTCAGGCAATTTAAGTTTGAGTGTAGTTCAGTTGAAATTAAACACCAGTGTGCATGCCCTTTCTGCTACTTGACAGAGCCTCCAAGACAGTCAGAATTCATATCTCATAATTGATTCTTCCATGAGGGTCCGTTGTCCTTATCTGGCCATGTCATTGGGGGTATTTTAGAGCTTTGTCTTGATCTTAACCCACACACAGTCTGCTGTACACTACCCTGGTATTTCCATTCATACAGGAACAAACAAAGAACTATTCACAGACAACAAGTGCCTACCAGGGCCAAACATCTAGAAATGAATTAGTATTCTCTTGAGGGAGAATGATGATTCCATTGGTGGGTTCGCTCTCTTTCTTCACAAATATGAATGTGAGGTCTGGTCAAAAGTACAGTATTGTCAGGACCACATTCACCTCAAGCATGCTCAACTGCATCTTTATAGTGAGTGAGTCATGAGCAAAGGAAGTGGACCACATTCCGCTTCCAACCATGGCTACTGGTACGACAGTACCCTCTGCCCGGTCACTACTGCACACAATAGTAGTTACTCGCTTTGTGTGTTCACGTATCAAGCAATGTCCATAGGCAGAAAGCTACAAAAAATAAGCTTTGCTTAGGTTGGGGGTGGAGGAGGGCATAAAACAGAGAGACTTGCGACACGAACATCACAGTTCAAGTTGACTTTGGAGCAGTTTCGACCAAAATGCTTTGAGCATTTTCACCTCCCTGACAAATACCCTTACTTTAACCGCTCAAAGTGAATGCCTAATAATGCTCCTAACTCGAAGTACTAGTGTTTGTGGTAACACACATTGGTAACATGAAGATGTTCACGCCTCATATTGTATGTGGTGCTCTACTTTCTGATACACTTTTCGTAGGTGACTGTGTTCCCTACCACTTTGCCCCTGCACAGAATCAAACAGGCCTTAGGGTTAGGGTTCTCTATCTCCTTTGGTTAGGGTTCTCTATCTCCTTTGGTTAGGGTTCTCTATCTCCTTTGGTTAGGGTTCTCTATCTCCTTTGGTTAGGGTTCTCTGTCTCCTTTGGTTAGGGCACCCTGTCTCCTTTGGTTAGGGCACCCTATCTCCTTTGGTTAGGGTTCTCTATCTCCTTTGGTTAGGGTTCTCTATCTCCTTTGGTTAGGGTTCTCTATCTTCTTTGGTTAGGGCACCCTATCTCCTTCATAGCTACTCGTAATACCTCCCTGCTGCCACCATGTCAGGATATTTTGTCTTTAATTTGTTTTATGGTTATGCACTGGTTTAGCACTGCATAAGGACCCCTTACGATAGGGACAAAGGGGGCATAAATATAATCGGGCCAAGTTCATTGTCACCCACGCTGCTTGTGACATGAGGCCCTTGTGACATGTGACGTGAGGCCCTGAACCCTGACTGTGCCCTTTCTCCCTCAAACACTGGGATCTTTGGCCAATAGTTATGCACTTCCCTAGGAGCTGCATTGGCAAAAGGCCAACTGTGTCTGTAGGTTAATCTGGGGAAAGACAGCTTTTCTGACAATGACCACTGTTGTGTTTTCAAGGGTTAGGGTTAGACAATATGGAAAAGGGATAAAGAAAACATTCCTACAGAACTTCACTTGTAACAATAAAAACATTAATTGGTTTATGTTTAATAGTTTAGTAATTACTGAACCTAAAGCTCTAGATTCTTAATTAAGATACTGTACCTGTCATGGACAATTTACGCTACCAGAAGCAGCCATTGAGAACTTTACACTACCCTAGAAGAGAGATGAAATTTTTGCTAGACACTGATCTAAAATCAGATTAGCATTTTTCTCCTTAATGGATACGTTTAGGATTGGATGAGGATAAGCTTATCTGGAAACATTGCCTACAGGCATCCTATACCCAGAGCTTCTCAGTGCCCTTCAGGTGAGCCAGTCTACACTGAGCAAAGAGAACAAAGTGGAGCCCAGATTTGGTTGCCATGGTGTTTCCCAGGGATTGTAATCAAATTGCCACAGCTGACGATATAATTGGACAGAGCTCAGCCAAATCATTTGAATCAATGAAGCCCACACAGCAATACTTTTTCTGTCTGGCAACCCACCGAGAAATGTCTTAAGATAGCTCCTGTGGGTCCTGTCACAGCATGCAATCAATCCAAAAACTAACCAGAGGGCACGTACGTGAGACTAAGCATAGAATTAGAATACAATTTCCATAGGGCTACTGGGTCCAGCAGAGATCAAGGTAAAGCACGGGGCAAATGTCCCGGGCTACATACAGTGGCTTTGATTCAGACAACCACAAGAGTATGGTAGTATGTGAGAGTGTGGGGTATACAATAGAAAGAGATTAATAACCATATGAAGGTCATTCAAAGCCAACGTTAAAGACAAGACAGGACCAACTGTTAGTAACGAGGCAATACACATTTCAACTGAATTGCTTTAAAGTGAATTTCGATCACAATCTGAATTTTACAATCAGTTTTGATAGCAAAAGAATTTACAGTAGTGAATTTAAGTGAATCAAGGTAATCTGTGAGAGCTCACACCAATTCTCAGATCTCAAGCAAGGGTATTCATGTGGGTATGCTTTGGTGAATTTCGATCACAATCTGAATTCTACAATCGGTTTTGATAGCAAAAGAACACAAGCATGCTGAATGAATTAAAAGACAAAAAAAGAGAAAAAAAATCAACTGCTAAGGAGGTAGCCTTCTTTAAAGAAAGTGATCACTGAACGACAGGTCACATTAGGACAGCTGGGCTGAGCTCTTAGCTTTGGGGCGATCCACAATCTTAGTTCCCTGGAGGCGGGCGATACCAGGGTGAACGCAAAGTAAACGTCATTGACAAAGTGCGCTCCATTCTGTATTTGCTACCCCACTCAACTGTATTGACATTTCTCTCCCATCTCTCAGTCTCTCTCTTTCTCCCTCTTTTTCGATTCGCTGACTATCCCTTTCTTCATTACTCTTTCTTCATTACTCTTTCTTCATTACTCTTTCTCTCAGTGCGACTACTTCACAACAGAAGCAAGTGAGCCCTCTTACCCCCGTCTCTCTAACACCGCCTCTCCTCTCCTCCCTGGCCACTGTCGCTGTGAGAGCTCCCTTGTGTACACTAAACTAAGCTTTGCTCAGTGTCCCTTTTTATCATGCCTTTTAGATACCACTCCAGAGTTTTATTCTTACTCAGGTCACGACGGTTAAGATGAGGACCGGTGCCAAAGGACCTTTGATCCCGGATCAGAAAGTAACAGGAGCTCACCTCGCAGTCGAACAGGAGATGCAGCTGCCCGTCGATCCACTCCTCGATGTCCAGCCTTCGCTGCAGGTCCTTGCGGTTGTACTTGACAGTGAGTTTGCCCAGCCTGCGCTGGGGCGGCTCTTCCTCCTCTTTCTCCTCCGGGGTTCGGAACAGGACCCTAGTCTGAGGACCTGGCTGTGTCGCCATGCCTGCCTGCCTGCCTGCCTGGCTGGCTGCTGGCCACCGGGGAAAACAGCTCAGAGCTGGTGTCCCTTTCAGAGAAACTCTCCCTCTCTCTCTCCCCGTATTTCAATGTCTAGCTTTATCTGTCACTGCACTGTTCTCCTCTCTTGTCTCTCTGTCCGTTTCCCTGTTTCACCCACTCTCTCTCAGTTGTTATACTCTGTGCACAGCTCTCTCTGCGAGCCCTGTGTTTTCTCCTCTCCCTCTACTGCCTCCTCTTCTCTCCTGGGCTCCCTCTCTGTCTCTCTCCTCCTCCTTTCTCTGCCCCCCGCCCCTCCCCGGTCTCCTCCCCTTCTTTCTCTTGCCTGCCCTCTACCTTTTGCTTTCTCTCCTCCTCTGTTGTTATTTTGTGCTTCTCTCTGTTATTGTGTCTCTCATCTTTGCTGTGTGTGAGTGACTGTGTGTGTGTGTGTGTGTGTGTGTGTGTGTGTGTTTGTGTGTGTGTTGAGAGGTAGGTAATCAGGTAAGTAGGGTATGCTAACACAACTTCACTCAGGTTCTAGGATCCTACAACAAACAACCATAGAAACAGGTAGTACAAGCAAGAAAAGGTTATTTATTAAATAGCAGAGTACAATGCAAAATATAAAATGCGTAAACTCTCCAGTCACATTACCACTGAGACAGTGCAGCCCAACAGGTGACACCTAGTCTGTTCCCGCTTCAGTCAATGTGCGTCCTCCCTACGTCTGCTGTGTGATGGCGTCATGCAGGAGGGGGTCTGGTGCCGTGGGGACGTCAGCATTGAACGTGTTCCCCGACAAGTCTGGTGGGGGACACAAAAAATATCTGGCTCTGCTGGCTGTCGTTCACTCAGCAGTAGGACTGGCTGTAGACCTCAGGGTAGCTTCTCTGCTGGGTCAGGTAGGCTGGCTGTAGACCTCAGGGTAGCTTCTCTGCTGGGTCAGGTAGGCTGGCTGTAGACCTAAGGGTAGCTTCTCTGCTGGGTCAGGTAGGCTGGCTGTAGACCTCAGGGTAGCTTCTCTGCTGGGTCAGGTAGGCTGGCTGTAGACCTCAGGGTAGCTTCTCTGCTGGGTCAGGTAGGCTGGCTGTAGACCTCAGGGTAGCTTCTCTGCTGGGTCAGGTAGGCTGGCTGTAGACCTCAGGGTAGCTTCTCTGCTGGGTCAGGTAGGCTGGCTGTAGACCTCAGGGTAGCTTCTCTACTGGGTCAGGTAGGCTGGCTGTAGACCTCAGGGTAGCTTCTCTGCTGGGTCAGGTAGGCTGGCTGTAGACCTCAGGGTAGCTTCTCTGCTGGGTCAGGTAGGCTGGCTGTAGACCTCAGGGTAGCTTCTCTGCTGGGTCAGGTAGGCTGGCTGTAGACCTCAGGGTAGCTTCTCTGCTGGGTCAGGTAGGCTGGCTGTAGACCTCAGGGTAGCTTCTCTGCTGGGTCAGGTAGGCTGGCTGTAGACCTCAGGGTAGCTTCTCTACTGGGTCAGGCAGGTCCCTCGAGGCCGTAGTCTGGCAGTGGTCGAAGAGCAGCAACGAACAGACCTCCTTCGTTCGAGAGATTCTCAGTCGGAATGACCTCCAGAACGAGGCAGACGTGGCGACATCAGCTCTCTGGCGGTCATGGCAATGTTAGTCAAAAGCTCCCCGGCAGGATCGCTTTTAGCAACAAGGCAGACATTGGTCGACATTGGCGATCTCCCCCAATCAGATCACCCCCCTTTCCTTTTTATCTCCAATTCTGGGGTGTATTTGGCAACTAGTTTGGGGAGGGAGGAGGTGATGGGGATTGGCAACAGCTCAGTCAATTAAGTCTATGCCAACTGCAGAATCACAGCATAACATGCGAAGCAAAACCAATGGTTCATGCAATTCAATTTCACACGTAAGAATATAATTGTAAAATTAATGGTAATCATTGTAAAAACAACAGCACACAAGATTTGAAGGCGCTTATAAATAAGTTTAGTGATAATAGTGACGATGATAATGATAGTAAATAATAAAACATGCTGATACATCAATATAATAGATGTGCAGATAATAACCACGGCAACTATAAGGCAGAATGGCTTTCTCTCGTAGCAACGCGTCAGTGTCCCTCATGACGTGTATGAAACAGACAGAAGGAGGGAGAGAGATAAAGATTCAGTTTGCGAAGATTCAGTTTGCAACATTCCCGGGAATGTTGTCTGCTTGTTTTCAGAATTGTTTGGCTATGGTATCTGCCTAATTAATGGGTAAGGGGGTCTCATACAACAACAAGAACAGCCAAAGTGACAGCTTGATCATTAGGAAATGCCACTGGTTAGTCATCAGTGTGTGAGAGCATCACAGACGGTGACTTCAACTCCCTTTGGAAATTACTTGCTATCAAAGTCCACAACATGGTGAGCTTTAGCATAAGTCGCTCTTATGGCTCTAGATGGAAAATACATTTGGAAAACAAAAATGCAATTGTTTTTTTGTGGGGAAAAAAAAAAATTGTATTTCTGTGAACTCTCATATACATGTATAGACTGATGCTTGAGAGAGGAGTTCTTTGCAGTGAATATTAACACTCGCCTAACTGAGATGAAACCCACCACACCCCCACAGTGAAATTAATGAAAGGGATAGGGAGAGGCCATCTGCAGCGAAAGCTGTTATGGTTGCCACTTGACAACATTCAACATCCTTCGTGACGTTTAATTTATCCACTAATGTGAATATGAATGTACTTTATGGTCTGTGGTCATTAAAAGCACTTTCGGGAACACTTCCATCAGCACTTTCAGGAGCATTTTCAGAAACATTTTGGTTGCATTCTAAAATATTAGTACGGTAGTCCCTTTGCTAGATTACCTTCGTTGTAGACTCCTGGTCTGACATTGGACTTGTACTGTATATGGCTTCATCCTTTGTACTATATATGGTGTCATCCTGTATGTCCTTTGTCTTCTGGTGGAAATTTTCAGCAATCCTGCGAATCGTGATATTCTTCAGTCTCTAGTTTTCCTACATCCAAACCTAATGAACCTACACACGCAATAAACCCCCTCATACATCACTCTTGCTTTGTTTTTACTGTCTTTGTTTGTTTGTTTGTGACCTTAGTTACAGAGGTAAGACGATCCATGTACATACGTACAGTCTGGTACGGTATAACCATCCTGCTACAAATGTGACACCCGACAGTGGGACAACAAAGGTCAAGGCATTACAAGCTGTGACAAGTTACCCATGACTACAGTGGAAACAACAATCAGTCCTTGAGTTCACGGATACTGGCTTATTCATATAGTTTGAGCTTATATTAGTTTATTTATAATTATAATGAGTTTTACAACGTAACACTGAGGACAGCCAGGACAGGAAAGCTTTACGTGTTAGTCATTTATCAAACGCTTATGCACATTCAGCAAACGTGGGTGAAAACGTAATCACAAGTAAAACCTTCAAAGTAAAACCTTCAAAGTAAAACCTTCAAACCTTGTTGTCTAGTGACAACAGCCTCATCTTTCTGCACAGACCTTAGCCTGGTCCTCTTCACTAGCACCTGTCGGGTGCTGTTTTGATACGTGGAGGCCTAATAGGCATGCTCAGTTACACCACTCAAATATGGATGAGATGTGTTCACAGAGGAGGAAAATGACCTTTTTTAAAAATCTCTTTTAGGAGGAAAGCAACCGAAGACACATTTCCAAGATGCCAGTGCTTTTTACAATTTTGACAGTGGGTGTTTAAGTGCATACCCTTGCCAGTGATGTGCTGTCTGTTAGATATAATTAATAATTCATGTTGTTTGTGGCTCCCCTTTCTTGGTGAACAAACTCATTTGGTTCCCCAACACACACACACGCATGCACGCACACACACACACACATACACACACACATCATTCTGTTCTGCCTCAGTGACCACCTTTTGGGAGCCCTAGGAGATTAAATTGAGCAACAGGCAGCACAATGGATGGATAGACAGGGACACATTTCTATCCAGCTCGGGTGAGACAGACACACACACACACACACACACACACACACACACACACGGTAAGCATTTGATCAGGTGTAAATGTCCCCCTTAAGCCAGAACCTTTTGAATATGTAACATCTGTAAGGTTTACCTGTATACTCACAAATACAAAAAATGGTCTCAGTCACCATCTCATTTTTATGGGACATTCCATTTTGAAAATCATGCTTCAAGACTAGACTTTGCTTCAAAAGCCCATACAAATAAGGATGCAAAAGAAAAACCACACACTATGTCATTGTCTGTCTTACAAGACATGTCTGATTGTGGAATCAAAGACCAACTGTCTGAGGATGCCTTTCATTATAGAACTGGTACAGCTCTGACAGACACTGGACACCACCAACTATAACCACACTATCCACAATGAAACAATTTCCAGTTCCAACAATTACCAAAATATGTAAAAAGTAACAATTAACAAAGAATTGAGTTGTCATATGTGGCAATCAGGTGGAATCTGACATATTTTACACACAGTATGACAATGAGATTGTCATGAGAATAAGGAGAGAGGGGAGTAATGTGTTCCCCCTCTTCTTTCTTTACATTATAGACGAAAGACCATTATACCACTAACACAAAATATATTACTACAATGACTATAAACAAAAACTATAAGATATGCTAAGGGTGGATGCAATTGCTCACTATTGTAAAAAGAAAACAAACAAAAAAACAGCGCTCTTTGGTAGTCTCTGAAATTGTTAAATAAAGAGTACATTATTATTAATTGCGACAAGCAACGACAAGCCGTTGACATACATAGCAATAACCGACCGAAACCACCATGAAACGACGTCAGCGCTCTGCTCGGTTCTGCACACGGGTAGGCTGCCGTTCCACTTCCTGGGTTTGGCAGGTGACACACCTGAGTCTTGCACAAGAGGTTAAATTGTTGGGTTTACCTCAAGAATGGAAACACCCAACACAGCTGAGAGAGTCGGTCGCATTAGGAACACTGCTGGATTTTTCCCACTTGGATCTTGACCTAAATCTAAACTAAAGCAACAGGGAGGATATTTTGGCGATCTGAATGATTTGTTTCATAAAACCACGAGCCCTCTATCACAGATGTCAATCGACTTATTAACATATTTCCAGTAACAAGTTATGTGAGGGAAAATTGTATTCGTTCAAAATAAGTATTTTTTTTATCGTCTTTTAATAGATTAACTGCCCACGTAAACCGCTAAGAAATTAGATTAACGGTGACTTTTCTTTTGCCGTGTTGGGCGGTTTAGCGTTTACGATGACTGTCCTGTGTATCGGCTTGATTTCCGCACTGTTGCTTCAAGCAGTCTGCCAAGTCAACGCGCAGGCTCTTACAAATGGAGCAGATTGTACTGGCAATTTCAAGATGGGCAAAGAAAACTTTGTACTAGACACTGAAGACGCTGTCCAAGAGGGGGCCAGTTTCATCTCGTCCCCAACTGTGAGCAAGGACGAGGATTGTGTGAGCACCTGTTGCCAAAACCCCAACTGTAATTTGGCTTTAATTGAAAACGGGGCAGAGAAAGGGTCAGTTAAGACTTGCTTTCTGTTCAACTGTCTGTACAAGAAAAGGTACGTCTGCAGATTTGTGAATAAAGTGGGATTCAAGAATTATATTTTGGACTCTGTATATGAGAATTACCTGGGAGGACCTGAGTCAATCGCTGGTAGGTAGACTCAAATACATTCACAGCCATTTCAGTAGTGTAGGCAACAACACAAATCCACTTTCATATCTGAAAATGTATGTTTTTACATTGGATGGACCTGGACAAGCCTGCACTGTGCAGATATTTGTTTATTATTTGTTATTTATTTAGGCAATGTAGTCTACTGACATGAAATACCCAAGTTAAACAATATCCACTCCTGCTTTGTTTCTCTGTGATTTTGTCTGACTGAAGACTGATATTATTGTATTCTAGGCAATGCGGACCCTCCCTCTGCCAACGCGGGCAGGGACACTGTGGTCCAGCCCAATGAAATTGTGACCCTGAACGGCATTGAGAGTGAGGTCAAAGGTGACAATGAAATCGTCAGTTTTGAGTGGAGCCTTCTGAAGGGGGACGCCACAGTGGTCTTGGAGGTAAGGGCATGGACCAACCATCATCACAGATATATTTATCTACGGTCATCACTTATATCTTCATCTACGATCATCACTTGTACATTTATCTACCATCATCACTTATTGCCATCATCATCATCATCATCATCATCCACCACCCATGCTTTAATAGTGTGTTTAGTACATGATTAAGACACATTAACCTAGCATCTTGTATAACTCAAAAATATAGGCAGCTGACAATGTTTTCTTCTGTTGTTTCCATTTTATTGAGTGATTAAAAAAAAATCTATGTATGTAAATTAAGTATATGTATATATATATGTGTGTGTATAATGTTTTTTTTTTTTTTTTTTATAACAGAAAACTGACCTGGATGATCAAGTGATGGTGTCCAACCTGCAGCCAGGTGTCTATGTGTTCCAGCTGAAGGTCACAGACTCCAGCGACCAATCAGACACAGCTCAGGTCACAGTCCTCGTCCTCACCCCAGAGCAGTCAGAGAGTGAGTATTGAGTCAGGGGACGTTGAGCATCGTCAACCACTTATTGGAGGCCCTAAAGTATATGTTTCAAACAAGGCATATGTAGTTTTGATGAAGAAGAAGAAGAAGAAATTTCAATGCCACTTTTCAGACAGTGTCTCCTTCATGTAGGAAACCACTCCATATCTATCCTTTTTCATTTAATCGGTCAGTTTAACAAAGTATTTGCCCTGCCCTGGGGAAGGTTGGATATGCGTTAAGTTAACGTGCAAATGAAAGCCTCAGTGCTGCGTGACTGCACGCAAACGCATGCGTGTGCACACACAAAGTTTATAATGGGTCAAATTGCAAACCAAGGTTTCAGAAAGCATGACCTTATTTATTTTTTTACTGCTGAAGTAGGGCCAGGATTTAGTTTATAGATGTGTCTTCCACAATGACAGACTACAGTACTGCAATTGCAGTGAACAGCACTAGGAGATGGTCTCAACGAAACAGATTGACTTTTCAACAGTTCATTAAAACCAAATCTAGATTACATGGTTAAAACATGCGCTGGGATTCGTTAGGCACCACGTGAGTGCTTACTCAAACAACAGGAAGTAACCGTGACCACTCCCCCGCTGAACTATAAGAACAGGTCTGACGTGATTCAGTTGAGTCACTTAGTTTCACAGGTGTGAGAAACTAGACACCCTCAGGTTGGCTGTCATGGCTGAAGGCATCTACATGCGCAGCGCTGTCACAAGCACTCTGTGATTCATACGCGCAGCCTGTGCACAGTGGTGTCATTACACTTCTGGCTTTCATATTACCGATTACATGAATAATGGTTGAGAGCAGCTGCGGTCAAAGTAGGGTAGCAGAAGTCAGACTGTACTTTAGTACTGTAGACTAGTGGCTAGTTAACAAACAAAGCTAACTAGCTAGCTAGTAAACAAAGGCTACCTGTATTTTACCTCAGGATAGTTTGTCTCGGTCTCCCGGTGCTTTATGAATACTTCCAGCCTAGGAGAGCATGACGAAGAAGGTGGGCTTTGTTTGATTCCCAGCCGCGTTGATTATCCGCCTCCATTCACTAACCAACCAACCAATCAATGGTGTGCAACATCTACGTGGCTGGTCGCTCAACGAGAAATTGAGAGAGGTGTGCAACGCCCCTGTGCAACCTCCTCTGCAACAGTTGTGCGACCTTCGCGAACCTACGCAGACCCCAGTTTGCGTTGTTGGCGATGAAGCATGAACTGGCCTTTACACAATGCTGTACTACCAATAGGAGAGGAGTGGGGAAAAGGAGGGCCCTCCAAGGAATGTTTTGGCCAGGTATTGTGATTGCAAATGAAGTGAATATGTCACAGACATAGAATGACAGAAGGAGAGAGATGTTCAGGGCAATTTTCCAACATCAAATTGTAACATTCGGTAATGAATGGAATGATGATGCACCCTTTCGTGTTATGGTTGGACAGCGATCTCGATGGGCCATATCCCCTCATCTGTATGCTCGTGCGCTGTGTCAGCGTTGAATTGTGTACAGTATTTGAATGCTACCCCTGAGTAATTGACCTGAGGTTGTACCTGACTTCCATTACCTCACATGCTGATGCCGTCTCAGACTGACACACCCTTCCCTCCAGCGCTTGGTTGTTCCTTCACTCCTCCTCCTGTCACGAGGACTAGACAATGGTGTGTATCGTTGTAGTACAGCAATGGCACACCTGTTGACATCTCACCATGAGCCTCAAATGTTAAGGCATGGGTTAAACTGTGTGGATATGTATACTTCCTCAGAAGGTGGGATTGATGTCCTGTCACATTTTATGGGTCTGGGTTATTTTTTTATTCCTTATGGTTATGGGTTTAGGGTTTTGACCAAAGGTGTGCCTATGCTGTCTATCCAGCTGCCCATGTTTATGGCCCTATTGGCAAACAGCATTGTCAGCAAGTTGATATACATAAAGAGACACACCCCACTCATGTGAATATGCGACATTTGACTACATACTGAATTTAATTGACTCACTGTATGGGTGGGCTAAAGTCAATACTGGAGGTCTGCGATGTCGCCTAGTACTAACACACCCCATTCAACTGATGGTGATCTAAACTGAAGACCACCCATTAATTGGATAGTTTCTAGTCTGACCAATTGATTAAAGCTCCTTGTTGCCCATCCTTGATTTATAGTCATGCTTGACGAGGTGCAGATGACTTAGTTATCTCATCTCCCTATTCTCAAGGGGGAAAAAACTGCATTATCTTGTGATATTCATCACAAGATAATGCAACGAGATATTCATCTGCACCCTTTTTCTTATGTCATTAACACCTCATACCTGCATCACCCCATGGTTCAAATGACACATTCACTCTTTGGGGTGCGGGAGGGATAGATCATTTCAAATTACATATTTAAATGTATATTGGGGTCCCCCAACCACCCCCCCCCCCCCCCCCCGCCTGTGATTTGAACCCTGCCTCTCCATCTGCATGTGCCCAGGACACTGTCTGATCCCCAAAAAGGTCGGTCCTTGCCGGGGCGCCTTCCTTCGCTGGCACTACAACGCCGCGTCCGAGAGGTGTGAGAACTTCACCTTCGGAGGCTGTAAGGGGAACCACAACAACTACCTCAACCTGCAGGAGTGCTCCAACGCCTGTGACGGTGTGTCAGGTATGGACTTGTATGTCGTAATGCTGACTGTCTTTTGACCTGCTAAATGGTACAGTACTCTTTTAACAGTTGGTTATTATTATTTTGCTCTCTCAGTTTCTTCAGTAAGAAGTCTCGATACGCCTGCGAAAGGTAAGTTGTCCCTCTTAACTGTCCTTCTGATTGAGAGATCATCTAGGAACATGTTGGGGCATGGTGAACATTTCAATTAGTTTTATGCAGGTTAGGCTGTCAGATAAAATCTCATTTGTGAGAGAGAGTTATTCAAGATGGCAGCAGTCGAAAATGTTCCAGATATTACCAATATACAGGAAATTTATATTTCTCATTAAAAACAAAAAAAGGAAACGCTATCTAAAGCAAGTGAATGTTCAAGAAATGGTTTCAAATGGCGTTTCAAATAATCCATAGAATAGTCCCAGAAGTAAAAACTCCAAGCTAAATCAAGTATAACGACGCCAACCAATGAGTGTCTCACACTGCGTGACAAATTCTCCACATCACGCTGTCTTGATGCAATGTACGCTGCACGAGCAGACCCGATGGTAGCTCTCACACTGGGCGATGCGACCAAGCCCCCTCTCACCCTCCCCTTCAATGTTTGTTCGTCGCCAGGACGATGGCAGAAATGGGGCTGGCCAAAACATCCTGGATTTCCATTCTTCCATCTATCCCTGTAGCATCTCTTACACGGCACGAGTAGAAAGGAATCACAACCAAACAGTTTGGACGTGATCGTGATCGTGTCTTCTCTTCATATCCTTGGCCAACGCAAGTAGAGGCGTCAGGTTCACCGCAAAGTACATTTTGACGTGACAACTTGGCTCGTAGCAAACTCGTGGCTGAAATCGCACTGTATCCGGCTTAAATGTAGTTTTGTCATACAAATGTTTTCTATCACACGTTACTAATTCACATATGAATGTATCTTTTTGTCTCTGTGTCTATCTCTGTCTGTCTGTCTGTCTGTATGTGCCTCTGTGTGTGTTGAGCAGGAGAGGAGTGTGGCGCCCCCTGTAGGCCAGGTCAGTTTACCTGTGCCAACGGCTGCTGTCTGTACAAAGGCATGGAGTGTGACACAATCACACAATGCAGCGACGGCTCTGACGAGGCGGCCTGCAGCGAGTGTGAGACGACACACACACACACACACACACACACACACACACAGAGTACTTAACATTACTTTTCTTCGCACACAGCGATGCTCAAACCAGCTCAGTTTTAGACCTTGTCTGCTAATGCTAGTTTTTCCAGACTCTCTTTAATTGAAAAAAAAACTTCTCTGGTAGATTTCCAGCTAGTGTTGAAACACATGAACAATTTCCTCTTGCTGTTTGTGTGCATCTGTTTTTGACAGTGTCTGTTTTGACAGTGAATCTGACCTTCAACCGTCTCATAAGCATTGATGTCAATGAAAAGAGGGGTGAGCTGATTTTATTTTTTCACATTGATGCATCCCACATCATACTCTTATAACCCTAACCCTAACCCTACTCCTACTACTCCTATATTGCGGTTTCAGCCCTAGAGCCCTCACTGCAATAGCCCTAGTGCCCTCATCATAGCCCTAGTGCCCCTACTACTGTCACAACCCCCAGTGCCCATAACATAGCCTTTTGCTTAGTCCCATTTATCCAATGGATTCAGATGGAAATGGACTAGCGTACGAGCCCATGCCTAGACCAATCCTATGCTTTTAGATCCACGCGGGAGAAAGTGCAAAAGTGTACACTTCAGTAGAAGGGTGGAGAAGACGCAGCATAACTGTTCCCTTGCTCTAGCCCAAGGCCTCACCTCCTCTTCCCTGTTAGCTCGCTGCACAGAGCCCCCCAGGACGGGTCCGTGCCGCGCCAGCCACACCCGCTGGTACTACGACCCACTAAATAGGAAGTGCCAGCGTTTCACCTATGGGGGCTGCGACGGCAATGACAACAACTTTGAGCTGGAGGATTCCTGCACTGGGACCTGTGAAGGAGTGACTGGTATTAAAAGCTGATCATCATTTGTTTGTTGTTGTTTGTAGTTGTCAAATTGGATCTATTGTACTTGGCATCTAAGCCATGCACAGTTGAAGTGTTTTGAAGGTATTTGAGATACTGGTACAGCACTGTATGTATTTGACCCAGGTCTGATATTTAGGCAAGTTCACTGATTAAATGATAATGATTCTGATGAAAATATGTATATTTATTCATATGTTAAGAACAAGAGTGAATGTATTTGTCTTTCCATGAGCTTCAGAACTCTATTAGACCATGTTCTATATGTCTGTGTGTGTTTCTCTGTACAGACAAGCATGTGTTTGCCAGGGGGATGTTTGAACGCTATGAGGAGGGGGAGAGTGAATCGGGTAAGGACCTATGCCCCTCCCTACTCTTCACTGTCATCTGTTGTTTTGAGGGGGAAAAACATGCTGAAGGATTGTGTGTCCTTCATTTTATTTTGCACTCTCAGCATTCTTTCCTGTATGTCATCAGAGATTTGTATACAAATACACAACTGAGCTGGAGGACAGCTGCGCTTGCCTTGAATACTTGAGGCAAAATACCTCAAATAACACCTCCAACCTCAACCTATAGTAACCTGAACACTACTCAGACATTCTGACCTCGGTTTAGAGTGAACTGTAGCATCACACTAAGCATGGTCCTTATGTGCCACTATTCTTCTAGGTTCCATCGCCGTAGCAATAGTGTTGTCGGTAGCCATTTTGGCCGCGCTGGCTGTCTTGGGCTACTGCTTCCTGAAGAAGAGGAAGGACGGGTCAACGCACCAGCCGGTGGCCACCAACGTTCCCCACGTCCCCTTTGAGGACGGAGACACTCTGGTCTACAACAGCACCACCAAGCCTGTCTAAACCACCAAGCACCAGTCTGGCTGCTGAAGACCTTTATTCTACAGTATGTACATGTGTACAGTACACACACAGACACAGAGGTCTCGAAACAAGCAGTTTAAGTGTCATTTTATTTTAACAGTGCTGTGTCTCTTGTTTGGGTTCTTCCCTTGACAAACCGGTTTTTGCTTTGGCTGATGTTACATGAACGAGTTGGTACATTTTCGCTACAATGCTTGACAGGTACAGTATGTAGGCACAAAATCAAATACCATAAATGTGTTTTTGTTGTTGTTGTGGAATACATTCTCAGGGGAAAGCTAATCACTGTTAAATGTTTCATTTTTGTATGTTAATAAATAATGTATTTATGAAACATGATTGGTTAGGGGGTAGGGCTGGGTCAAGATTTGCATTGGGATGTTGATGTTTTTAGGAAAATTGGTAAGGGAAAACAATGTAAAGGTACTGTACGCACTAAGAAGTTGTCTATTTCACAATGTATACATATTATTTTACTGAGTAACTATTCTATTTCTAATATTTAAACTGTGTGACTGTAAATATATGTTATGCTGTTTTTCCTTTTACGCTTTTAATTTCTTTCTTTTAATGTCCCTGAAATATTCAAGTCGTAGACGAAATGTCATTTTTATTTGTTGCTAAATATCTTTGTTTTATGTTTGTTCTAGCAAACATAATAAACCCTTAGTTTAATAATATGCTGGTGTGGTATTATTGGATCTGTGAAGGGGTTAGTCTAGTTAGGGCCAGGGTTAGTCTAGCTAGGGCCAGGGTTAGTCTAGTTAGGGCCAGGGTTAGTCTAGCTAGGGCCAGGGTTAGTCTAGCTAGGGCCAGGGTTAGTCTCGTTAGGGCCAGGTTGTGAAGGGGTTAGTCTCGTTAGGGCCAGGTTGTGAAGGGGTTAGTCTAGTTAGGGCCAGGGTTAGTCTCGTTAGGGCCAGGTTGTGAAGGGGTTAGTCTCGTTAGGGCCAGGTTGTGAAGGGGTTAGTCTAGTTAGGGCCAGGGTTAGTCTAGCTAGGGCCAGGTTGTGAATGGGTTAGTCTAGTTAGGGCCAGGTTGTGAAGGGGTTAGTCTAGTTAGGGCCAGGGTTAGTCTAGCTAGGGCCAGGGTTAGTCTAGCTAGGGCCAGGTTGTGAATGGGTTAGTCTAGTTAGGGCCAGGTTGCAGGTCTCCAGGCTTACCAAGGCTGGTTAGGGAGTGACAAGGGAACCATTGTTATGATTCTTACAGTTCTCCTCTAGATGGTGATATTGTACACAATTTCAGTGTGCCTGCCTCACACATGCATTGATTACATGCTCTCTATTAGCATGGTCTAAAAATAAGAATTTGCATTATAATAATAATAATAATCACATACAGGTTTAAGCATCCTTGACATATTTCATAGTTATAGGCAGATTAATGTGTACTCAATCACTGCCTCCACACAACGAAATACTTTTTATGAGCAAGATGAAGCTCCCTGACAGGTACTAACTTTAATCTACCTGCCTCACTTGGTTTACATGAACAGGAATTGGGCAATCTGTTGACCTTACCGTTTTGTAATGCAATGCCTCCATGCTTGGCAATGCAACTGGAGCCGTGTCAGCAGTTACAATGCAATACACAAGCAGCTTGGTTTGAAATGGACATTTTGGGATATGGTATGTGTATAGCTTAAGCTTCCAATGGAGTGGTTTCACCAATTAGACCAGTTAAAGCTAGAGTCTGCTCTACTTAACCCAGCTTCATGCAATCCCTCTAATTCCACTTCCCATACAAAAGGGTTTGTTGTTGCTGTGCAGCCCAACCAATGAAGAAAATGATATCATTGTTTATTCTGGGTGAGTCACAGTTGTCTAAACCAGTTGTCTAAACCAGTAATATAGCACTTTACAAATGAACAATGAAATGTGAAAGGTACAAATTGCCATTCCCGTTCCCATAGATTATGACAAATGGGTGCTAATCCTTGGTACAACACTCTTCTTGTCCTTGGTTTGATAAATAGAAGTCTGTTTGTTTTTTTGTTTTTTTAAATGAGTTGTTAACTAAAGCATTTGTTGATTAGTCTGTTCGATGAATCTATTGATCTGTACAGCCCTAATCAAAAATGTTTTCAGATTTGTCCATACTTTAATCAATCAATGCATAATTTAGATCAGTAGATGTGTAGTTGGCAGATGGTTTATTTGCCTCTAGCATGCCTTTGTATTTGCTCGTTCGGGCCGTTCCTTTACTGATAATTCATAAAAACTATAATGCAATTCATATTAACTCCACTTTAAACATCTGTAAGGATCGAGTGGGTAACAACAAAGGGAATAGCTCAACCTTGCCAGTTAGCCATATTCAGTCCTTTCAGGTCAGAATGGGATAAAGTTTCCCCTGGATACTGATCTGAGGTAAAAATGTCCCCCCCTTTTGAAGAGATTTAGGGAAGTTAAGCTTATCCTAGATCTGTTTCCAATGGCAACTTCTACCAGGAGTCAAACATATATGACTTTAGGATAAGAGAGCATGGTTTGGTACTGGGCCAGAGCACTCATAATGAGTCCCTTTTCCCTCTGTGTCTTGTTAAGGGTACTAGAGCATGGTTTGGTACTGGGCCAGAGCACTCATTATGAGTCCCTTTTCCCTCTGTGTCTTGTTAAGGGCACTGCTAGAAGTCAATACAAGGTCATTTTTACAGTGTTATTCATCTCACCGTGTTATGCATTGCTCTTGCAGAGCAGACAACAGTCAACAGAAACTCATTTTAAAGATAACAGCCGGTCTCCTTCACCGTCCTGGGAAACAAGCTAGAGGTGAGGTCTGGGTGGTTGCAGGTGCTGTGCAAGCATATCAGACATGCTGTCTTGCTGTGTGTTTGTTTTGTTATGAGACAGGGCGTGCCTCTCTTTGCGTAGGAGCAAGATTCACACCTATTAAAATAGGTCAACACTGTACACAAATTAATTGTTCTACCGGCTGGTTTACCAAAAGCCTGTTGTGCGTCAGTTGATGAGTTTTGGCCACACCCACGCACAGTTTCTTGCAAGGGATTTCATGTATATTGGTGGCGCAGAGGAAAGTGTCTTTTTGAGGTGTTGCACATTTCTAACACAAGCAACATTAGTGCAAACACCTGTTTGGTAGTGATATGGTTGTGGTAATCAATGCACGTCACCTCACTTGTTTGTAGGGATTAGTCTAGATGAGTTAGACAACTGTCCTAATAACTAAAGAACACTTTATTTTAAAATATTTTGCAGACTAAGATAACGGAGCAAAGTAGAGAGAGATCCTTGATGAAAACCTGTTCCAGAGCGCTCAGGACCTCAGACTGGGTTCACCTTCCAACAGGACAACGACCCTAAGCACACAGCCAAGACAACACAGGAGTGGCTTCGAACAAGTCTCTGAATGTCCTTGAGTGGCCCAGCCAGAGCCTGGACTTCAACCTGATCGAACATCTCTGGTGAGACCTGAAAATAGCTGTGCACAGACGCTCCCCATCCAACCTGACAGAGCTTGAGAGGATCTGCAGAGAAGAATGGGAGAAACTCCCCAAATACAGTGTGCCAAGCTTGTAGCGTCATACCCAAGAAGACTTGAGACTGTAATCACTGCCATAGATGCTTCAACAAAGTACTGCCTAAAGGGTCTGAATACATATGTAAATGTCATATTTCAGTTTTTTATTTTTAATAAATTATCAAACTTTTCTAAAAGCCTGTTTTGGCTTAGTCATTATGGTATTGTGTGTAGATTAATGAGGGCAAAATGTGGAAAAAGAGAAGGGGTCTAAATACTTTCCCAATGCACTGTAGGCTATTGTATAGTGAAATGGGTGGGTTTTGAAAAATGCCCCATCGCGCATCAGACTTCCTGCTGACTGCTGTATTGAATTTCATCTGAGGAAATAGGCCTTCAGTTGTGCATTGTTATTAAACACACACTTCTCAATAACACAATGATTTTCACTGTAGGTAAAACATATGGTTCGCTTGTTTGCACCATAGTTTTTAGGTGTTATGGTTTTTAGAAACGTCACAATTCTTCGCAGGGCAGGCGCAAAGGGGGCGGTGTTTTACTACAGTCAGTGAAATCCTACATCGAAACACAACACTTACCCAACAACGACCTCGACTTGACAAGTCGCTGTCAAAAGAAAACACCAGACGGAATTGTAGTTTGGAACATTTCGAAGGACAGGAGAGTTGTCTAACAATAGTTGCGAATGTAAATGCCACATCTGCGCCTCACCTGGAGTTCTCAGTGACGTTTTAAAAACTTTCATTCCCGCGGTAAGTTTCCTTCCAATCGTGTCCTCTCATGATGATATGTGACATTCATTTACCGTTCCAGCTGGTGTTTTGTGCCAGGTTCACTTATTCATGCCTTGGTGCATGACAACTTGAAAGGCAGAAAATGTTAGACAAATATGTTATCTGTCCAGAATGTTGAAGTATGCTATTTACTAGTAGCCTAAATGAGAAAAGTCACATTTAACGTCTGTCTTATTGAGAAGGGAGGAGGACGTTGATAGTCAGAGCTCTGTGGTAGGTCTACAACTGGCAACAAAGTTAGTTTTTTCTTATCAAGGATCATAAATGCAGTTGTTGGTAAGTGTTTGCCTCTTGTGCCTGAAACCTCTGGCAAACTTTGGTGCCTCCATCCTCCACTTTGTCAGACATGAGCAAAACACAATGTCATTTTCCAACCTCAGGCTGCATAATGCAAATGTTTTGGTCATCATCAGATGATGACAGATATGCTTCACTGAGTTAGACACCTGTGTTAAAGATACATATCAGTATTGTTTCTAACCCCTACCATAAGGTAGGCTAACAAGTTAATCTAGTTGCCTGGAAATGTACCAGTTTAATGATTAAACTTTGTCATGTTGTCTTATGCAAATATTGTAAACAAAACAGATGCAGGTGCAGCAAGGTGCAGCAAACAGGAAATTCTACCTGCTTGATGGTCAAGTGGTTCAATTGCGTAGTCTACACCTTCATTAAAATCCAAACTAACCAGTGTAGCCTTCATACTGAGGTTGCCCTACTACATGCTTACTTTCATAGATGTACATACATGCCTAAACAAGCTTTACTCTGTCATGATCTAACTTGTTTGTGACATGACTGGACAGCATTTCACTCGCACATTTGTTTTTGCGTCATATTATAACTTGGTAAGTGTCCTCGAATGCAGTGTTGCCTGCAGCGTGTTGCCAAGGCGATCCTTCGGTGTGTCCCCTTTTATTGGCTGATTGTATTACAGCTGCCTGCAGCATGATAACCCTGTTAGCCCTTGAGATGGAACGACTCCCCGTTTTCTAAACACAACTAAGCCCGCTGCTGCACCTGAGAGGATGCATGGCCACCAGAAGAGATGACAATCTGCTGCTGGTTTTGTGAAACCTCATTGGCCCCGGAAAGGGTTGCCATTTTCTTAGAATCAGTTAGTGTTGTAAATTGTTCAGTGCCTGACACTGATCACTTTCAAAAGGTCATGTTCTGTATTGGGGCCCATTGCTCTGCATTTCAGACTGCAGACCCTGTAGACACAGCCTACTTTCTTAGGAAGTAACGTCCCTGCGTTTATTGTATCTTTCAGGGTTAGGGTTAGGGTTAAGGGTGATTCTTTTCACTCACTCATTTTACATTGGAAAGATGGACTCCACAGACGACAACAAAAGGCTACCTCCCTATGACCTCTGACCTGTGTGGTACCGGCAAGGCCTGTGTCTTCTTTGCATACCTACAGTACGCTGTACTTGGAAATGTTTTGGTAGATTTGGTAGATCACAAAAGACTTTTGTGACCTATCTCAATTGGAAAGATGGACTCCACAGACGATAACAAAAGGCGACCTATGACCTCTGTCATGTTGTACGTGACAAGTCTCCCTGTGTGGTACCGGCAAGGCCAGTGTCTTCTTTGCATACCTACAGTACGCTGTACTTGGAAATGATTTGGTAGATCAAACAAGGCTTTTGTGACCTATCTCATTTGACTTTGTTATCAGTCTTTGGGAACAATGACAACCGTGTGGGTTTGTTTTTTTAAACAAAAAATACTAAAATCTTGTGGTAGTTTGCTTTGGTTGGATATCAGGGATGATAAGTGGCATCTAGCCAGAATGAACAGAGCAGGGTTTCACCAATGAGCAAATAAAAAGGGGCTGCTGTGTAATAAGAACATGTAAATGTAAGGAAAGAAAATATTTAAGATATTTAACTTGAAGCATTTCAAAGTTCTGAATCAGTGATCTAATATCAAAGTAATGTTCCAGTGGGATTGGTACAGCCCTTTTCCCCAAAATAACAATATTTGCCACTGCCAGTAGATTTGTCACTCTTTCCACTGTTCATGAGAATTCATACTGAAGGGAGAACTATACATTGACAAACTTCACATCAACACAAGGCCACATGGAATGATGCGTGGAAAGGCTGGAAGAATCTAAGTCTCAAAGAAGTCTGTTCTCACTCTACGTCATCCATTCAGGCCTTACTCGTTCATGTAGGCCACCAGTATTGTCAAACAGTTACTGAGCGGTGGAAAGTTTGGGAAGTCTGGAACAATGGGTCCCATGTGTACAGGGTTAAGCAAGTGAAGGGTTGTGTGTCAGGCAGGCACACCCAGTTCCTCTCTGGGGTGACAGGGGCTAGCTGGCCTGTGGCCTGAAACACACTGGGGTGCTGAATAACTCGTGCTATTTCCTGATCCTAGACAGATAAAGGCCACCCCTGGGGAAAGAAACCGTTGGCTCATATTTCTCTTCTTGCTAAGTCCCTGTCCCAAGTAAGGCACAAAGTACCTCTATAAGCTCATGTTATTTTCACTTCGCCCTAGTGCATGTTGGTGGGATCTGCTTTACAGGCAGCTTTGCCAATTGTTGAGCACACAGGCATCAAATCCAAACACGTATAAGACGTAAATTATAACACGTATGCAGTAGACTGAAAGTGGGTTCGTACCCCACTCCTGGTAACATGTTATGGGGCGGAAGGTAGCCTAAAGGTTAGAGAGGGCAGCCAGCAATCGGTAGGAGCTGGTGAGCTGGTGACTGGAGGGTTGCTGGCATCGTATCTAAGGTGCCTACCACTGCCGTTGTGCCCTTGAGCAAGGCAAGGCAAGGCAAAGATGGCTGACCCTGAGCTCTGTTCTCCCTGGCAGTGTGCATTTGTGTTGTCTGGGGGGGGGGGGGGGGGGGTTGATTCGTATGGCCAATGAAACAGTGTTTGTTGTTTGACAGAGCACAAAGGATAGAGGTAAGGAGACTCTATGCTAAAAGGGACAGTCAGTGGTGTTGGTGCAGGAAGCATACTTGATTTGTGGAAGGTTGGGGCCTTTGAAATGCTCCACTGGGCACATTGGCAAAGCCCAGTCCACATGCCTGGGATTCTCCATTTTACTACAGTCTGCCTCTGTGAATTAGAGGGCTCAGCTCAGCTTTCACAGAATGGACTATGGATGGAATGTTGAGTATGGCGAGGCCCAGAAATCATGATCTAATCAGTGTAATAATGAGTCATATGGTGTATAATAATATAAGCAATATGGTGCTCTGTGTGTCCTCACAATGTTATCCACAGACATGCATATGTGTTAAGACAAATGTACGAAGGGTGAGACAACAGAAGCTATTGGATGGTGGATCGTTTTACCTGACGGCAGAGGAAAAAGCCCAAGCAGCCTCTTGGATGGTTTTCAAATGACCCAATCGCACTGGAGTGGAATGCTTTGGGCAGGAATGTGTAGGCATAGAATCTGGCCCCTTACAATATTAGGACTTTCTCGTTTTTAAGACGGAAAAGAGAGACGAGCCACTTGTCGTCAAGGTTGTCTTCCTCAAGGAAGGACGGTCCTTTAAGAGAGCCTGGAAAGATAGATAATTCCTGGAGTCCCCAGGGCACTTCCCAGAGTGAATCCTTAGTGATTAGATTTGGCTGCTAATGACAACAGTAGTGTATCAGGTTTACTTGTTAAAGGTATGGTACTGTAGTGATGGGTTTTTATGGTGATGGCTTTCTTCATGATAAAATGGTAGGATATATTGAACATGTAAAGCAGGTATGTGTTCATATCAGACAGAGATTATTTCCGTGTCAGGTTGGGTACCTCAATGGGTTAACAATGGTGGCATGCCTACAGATGATTATAATCAGACATACTTTTATTTTTGCGCCACAGTACAGTATGTCTTCTCAAACAACAAAAACAAACAGACCAACCTGTCTACAGTGAGTCATTTGCATTCATTTAAGGTGTGGAATCTTTGTTCATACCATCCTTTCAGTTGTTTTTACGACTTATCTATGATGTAACAGTGACACTTAATTTTAGAACATTTCCAAAACTAGAATCATACTTCAGAAACTCAACTTAATAACAGGAAAAGGGTTATGGCATATTTTTGAGCAGAACAAATCATGCAGGTTTCACAATCTCAAAGTGACTGGCCTCCAGGGATGAGCTCAGCCAATGTGGATCTCATGTCAGCAGAATTTATGATTAAGTAATGCCTCCATTCCATGATCTACGTCATTTCAAATGGAATAGCTGCTGTCTTGAGGAAAAACACATTTGACACTCTCAAAATTGAGAGAGGTCAGGCTGACAGACATGAGAAAATGAATTAGATTGTGTCTGATACTGGTATGTCAGTGTGTGACACAACTGTATGCATGCTGGAAAACCATTGTAATCACAAACTGTTTCTCCCTGTGTTCATCTGCCAATCTGTTCAAAAATGGAAATCCATATATAGCCTATCAAATGACTAGATCTTTCCCAGTAGTGCAATGTGTCACTCCCTTTGGGATTCCTTTGGGATTCATTGGACTGATGAGTTTGAGACAAACCCTCACATTTCCTCTTTTACAGGAAGGCTCTGAGACAGTGGGGGCGGTCTCACCACATGTGCCTATTTTTAGAAGATTTCCAACACTTTGGGGGTTTACGTCCTACCCAGGAAAGTGGTCCCACTTGTCAGATAAGCTTCATGAATGACCGATCACCATTTGAGATTGAGTGAGGAAAGTGGATCTTCTTGTCCTCTTTCTGGCCGTTAATTGGAGGCTTTAATGGAAGTCCCTCAGCTGCCAGAACTCAAGCTGGTTTTGAGGAGGTCCTGTCTTTAAAGCACTAGGTTTGACGTTCTTGACCTAGTTTCCTACAGGAGATCAGTAGACGTGAGTATTGTAACTATGTTAACCGTAGCTCCATCTTGCGCTGCTAATACATGCACCAGGGCCATTGCAAGATGTTCTCATTACATAATGTGATTTCCCCCCCCCGTATTGATTTATAGGGACCTTTTGGAATGGGTTGTCAATTTGTTAGGGTCCCTTTTCCCTCCCGCATCTCTCCATCTAGTTGACAGCCTTTCACTGTATGAATCAGAAGATTGTATGTCTGAGGAGGGGACTTCCAGCCCCGTCATTCAGCTCATGTACAAATGTTATTAGTTGGTCCTGCCTAAGTAGATCCATTACGTTTCCTCTTCAGGTCGGCATTAAGACTTGATGCTGATATTCTGTAGGGTTGAATGGTTGTTGACAGTAATCATTTTAGCATTGGTCTCATTCTAATGTAATTACCGCGCTCCCTAAAATTAGTTTTAGATTTAGAGGCCTTCAAGATAGAGGCTTGGACTTGGTTTGGGATTCATCGATCCGTGCTGTATTCATTTGGTCATGGTGTTGGATTACGTCTGACAGGAATGACAAATGTGGCACACACCCTCACTGTATTTTTGTGTCCTACCATGGAACTCAACATTCAGATTTGTCCTGAAAATGCCATCCTGAGAAGCTGGTGTCGGGGATTGACTACCACAGCCCTTTTGTGTGGCATTGTTTATTGTGTGTCGATGTTTGTGCAGCAGAGCTGTCCACTAGCAAGCTGCACTGCGGCCCCTCAGAATGGCTCCTCTTGTGTCTTCTTTGCGTTCCTGAGACATGTGACCAGAGGCCAGCCAAGGAGGGATTGTTTGTTTATTGTGGCGCTCCAGCTGTGTCACTTCACACCCCCCCATCCTCCTTCCCCCAAACCCAGTTCGAGGTGACGCTCTGTGTTGAACGGGGTCAATGACCCTGCAGTATAATGGAGAGGTTCAAGTTATGTCACCCAGCTCTCCAACCTCTTGGTCGATTGGAGCTGAACACTAATATTTATTCATTTATTTAACCTTTATTTATACAGGGGAAACACACTGAGACCAAGGCCTCTTTTGCAGGTGCACCCTGTCCACAATATTTACAACACATACAAAATACAACACAGTTCAATGCAGAAATCAATATATCATATAAAACCACAATATTAGAAGAAACAATCGCATCTTTCACCAAGGAGGTCCTCTATTAACAACCTAAATTGCCCAAGCGGCACCAGAACATCCAACTGAATTTGTTTCTGTAGAACCAATTCTGAGAACGGGTTAGGTAACTTATGTCCTTGTATTTTACTAATGAGGTTAGGTAAGCCGGGAGTTTACGCAGTAAGGCTTTATACAAAAAAAGGGAATAATGAAGAGATCTGTGGGATTTTAACGAGGCCAGCCAACCTTTTCATAAAGAATACAATGATGAGTATTAAAACGATCACCTGTGACAAAGCGAAGGTGCTATGGTAGATGGCATCCAAAGGTTTCAGAGTAATGGCTGCCGCATTTTGGTAGATGATATCATCATAATCAAGTACTGGCATGAAAGTTGATTGCATCTGCTTTCTGCTGTTCAGGAAGGCACAATCTGTTCTTATTAAGAAGCCCACCTTAAATGTTAGCTTTTTAACAAGCTCCTCCGTATAACGCTCTGTATAACGTATTGACGCTCAATGGGGGCACCACCCAAAGGACATTGCATAAATCAGATGCATTTTTCTGTGATTTGGTAAATAACATATATTTTGTCTTTCCAGCATTAAGCACCAACCTCAGCCCTGCTCTCTGTAGGACAGTGAATGCAGACTGTAGCTCAGAAAGAGCCTGGTCAGTCATGGGGGCAATAGCATAGCACAACAGTGTCATCAGCATATTGATGCAGTTTACAATTATTTACAGATAATCCAATGTTGTTGATGTAAATAGTAAAAAGAACTGGACCAAGAGTCTATAAGACAGATTATATAGAATGTTTGGATCCATATAGAAGTCTATGCTATCCCCCCCAAATCCAAATTCCAATTAAATGTCAGCTGGTAAGCCCTCTCCCTCAGAGGTCATCCTAGCTTATGTAACTCCCTCAGACCCTGTGGTGATATGCACTCGGAACAATGCAGATCTTGATCCCCGTAGCGCCGCCACTCCTGTGATCTTGCCAGAGAAGAAACAAGGAATTGTCAGTGCCAGCGGGATGATGAGGCAGTGGCCTAAGCCAAGGCCATTGTTTTGATTTGTGTTGATTAGGGATATAACAATACTGCTCCATAAATTAATGTGATGTGAGAAGCTATCACACCCCTTCACTGGCTGTGTACCTCACAATCAGTTCCCCCGTGAACATTGCATTGCCAGAAGCCCAGGATATGATTTCGGGATGTTCCTAAACTTTTGAACCTTTTATTACATGTGCTTGAGCTTTGAAATTCACTTACAGGGTGGAGTATTGAATTTACAGAGTTGAAATGGTTGAGAACCCTGAGGCTTATGGGAAAATTGCACTTCTCGTTGGATTCATTCGTCTGTTTGTTCAGCAGGAACACACTGTGCTGCTGAAGGGCTACGTCATCCATTTCCTCAGACAAACATCGACACAGCCCTGTGTTTTAGCACTTTATCCACTACTTGATTAAGTAATTACACATTATTTATTGATTGATTTGCACACACCGATTAACTGATCAATATTAGTCACTGTAGATTGCAAAGACACTGCAAAGCTCTGCATGAAAAGAAAAGGCAATTGTTCAGTTCAAACTAAGGTGAGATCTTCATTTTGCATTTTGCATCTTGTCTGTACATCTCTTCAGGAAATGAACAGGTGGACAAATCAATGTGGTTTGCTGGGGGGAGGTGTTTTTTTAACCTGCATTTCCTGCTCAAAAAGTACAGACATGGTGTGAATTTGACAGAAAGTACAGATTACTGAGACGCAGCACACACGATTGACCGGTAGGCCGAGGTCTGAAATTAGCCATTGTGATTTTTGATAACAGCTCAAGCACTTCAGTGTAGCTATATAGAATGGAATGGAAATTATTTTAGTATGCAGTCAAACAACATTCTGTAACATGCTTTCATTCTTCAAAATATTTTAAGACCTTTGACAGTTGGCCAGCTTTACTTGGCTCCTCTGCTCTGGATTTCAGGATAACTTAAGTCTCTTAAGACTATACTAATCACTAGCACTTACTGTACAATACCCTATTGTCATTTTACTCAATTAGATTTCAGTCTTCCTTTCCTTTCTTTTGTTGGCTTATGCCTTTATGCATCACATTGCTGGCACTGAGGCTGCATTTGCTGCGCATTGAGGGCCATGATTTAGTAGGACATCTGCTGGCTAAAGTTGACAACAGTTTCTCACTAAGAATCTGTAATCACAATTCCTGGATTATAAATGATAATTAACGTTTTTCCCACTTGAAAGTATACTTGAATGCGACTGGATTTTTACACTTTATAAAATAACTTATTTTGGTTCTTTGGGCTGTTCAAGAACAATTCACTTTCTCTGACAATTTACTTTGTGATGGTTTAGAGCCGTACAACTTTGTCCAAGCAAGCATAAAGTGCAACGGTCAGCTATCTACCCAGTGTAATTGATTTGGCTGCATCCCAATGATACCAGATTAATATCCAGCAGACCCACCTCACACAAGGGTGGGCAACTGTGACTGCGTCAATCCCTTGTGCCTTTAACCTTTTAATGACTGTGAGGAGAGAGAAGGGAGGAGTGAGAGGAAATTTAGATAGGAAGCTGCAAGTGTCAGTGTGCTGCAATTCTTTGATCTCTTGCCCTGTGGAAAATCAAGTTGAGGACTAACACAACCCAAGTGAGCTAGTTGTGTATGGAAATATCTGCCGTCTTTGCCAATTTTTTTTGCTGTGTGTGTGAATGGAGCTCTGAACTTGGAGATCCCCCAGACAAGGTTATGGACAATACCAAAGGAGTGTGGTTAGTCAGGATGTGGGAGATATTTGAAAATGAGGAAGGGATAGAAAGCATGGAAATTGTGGCAGGAAGTAACAGCTTAACAACCCATGAAGATGTGAGGGTGGATTTGCTTACTTTCTTCTTTGTCCCCTCATAGTTTGGTGGACAGTCGGTATGGAGAGAGTCAGAAAGGAGGTTGTGAAATACAGAGCTACCCAGACCAAATGGAGAAGCACCAGTAGTGCCAGGTGCCATTTAAGAATGAGGACAATTTTTTGTAATGAGTACAGCCTTCTTTCTATCATAGCACATTGGATGACTGCATTCATGACTGCATTCATTTCCATTCAGCTCAATGTAACATCGATTACAGTTTTAGGCTATACAGGTTTAGGCTATTTCATACCCAGCCTGGGCATTATATTAGAATTTGCCCATTCTATACCCAGCATGAAGTTACAACCTAACCTACACATACGCTTTATAACACAGGTGCACAGGAGGACAAGTAGATAGGAGTTACTGTATCAAGGTGACAGTGACGCATTCAATACCCCCTTGCACACTATTGCTTGGATCTAGCTAATCTGATCATCCACACACACAGTTCACTTTCATAGCAGCCACATACAGCATCATCACTTTGCTTGTTGTATAATTCCTTCTCTCATCCACGTGCTCTTCTCTTCTCACCTCTTCCCTTCGCCTGGGAACTTAATGCACAACAGCTGTCTACACCGCTAGAATAACCGCTACACCGCATGCACTGTTGTCACCATATTAATGATAGTTAAGAAACTCATTCCTCTGTGAGTCAGGTTGTTGAGTAGGCAAAATTGGCTGCATTAGCTAAGTAAGTGAAAGGTAAACTAAGTTTGTAAACTGAATTTGTATTTCTCTCTCTGTCTCTCCCGAATTTTGCGCCAGAAAGACGTACACGCACAGTGGGTAAATAAATTTGCTGATTTTGATTGGATGGTCAGGATGTGAAGTTGCCATATTTTGTCTGAGAACCATCCTCGGAAATTGCTCATTTTACAGCGAAAAATGTGAATTGAAAAAATAAAAACAAAATGAATGTAGCTTAACGGAGAAGCGAGGAGAGTCTCGAAATTCAATCTCCTTCCCATTGAATTTACAGTTTACCATTTCAACCATTTGGGACCACTGTTGAGACCTACTTCTATTTTAGCCGGTTTTTGTTTGAGTTCATTTTGTGCAGCAGAATCAAGCATATCCTGCAGAAGTTTTTATTTTAATTGTTTTTTATTTCACAAAAGTTCAAGGGAGAACCATCTCCTCAATGGACCAGCCTCCACTGAGAGGCACACGGTAATTATATCTGTAGTTATTACTTAGATACAAACTGACAATAGCATTTATTTCCAAGGAAAGTTTGGCCTGCCGTTGCATCACACACATTTGCGTTATTTTATGATTTGCTGTAATGGGAGAATCAATTGGTAGATTCAGTTACAGAGCAGAAGCACTTTGCCAAGTTATAAATCATTAGGGCTATTTAGGCTTTTTAAGTATTTTTTATGTTTGTGCAATAAATATAATGTTTATGGTTGTTTTACGGCAGTGTGGAGCAATTATGAACAGCATGTTGAACAAATGTTCTTTTCTTCCTTATGGTGGCTGAGGTAGTAGTAGGAGAATTTCTCATGCTGTCTTTTGCAGAGTTCACGAGTCAGGGGAGCTGTTAAGAGTGAAGTCATACTTAAGAAGACACTTGGGATTGTTTGGCCAAAAGCTGCCCAGCAAATCTTTTCTGTAGAACTGGTTTGCTGAAACACCTGCTTTGCTATCTTGAGTGGCAACAGTATTTCCATGCTCTGTCTACACAGAGTTTTATACTCCATAAATCAGCCTAGGTTAAGATTTTCTTTGTCTGTAAAAAACGACCAGCTGCAAAAACATGATACTTTTGCTCTATATGCTTTCTAGCACTTTCCCAGGCCATGGCAGCTAAGATAACACCTAAGCCATAAAAACATAGTTCATTTTATTTAGAATGACACAGGACTGTAAACTTTCCCACACTTAACTATCCTAGTGTGCAGAGCTATGCTTCCTCTTTTGGGGGAAAAGGAGGATTATGGGACTTCCTGTTGTGGTCCTTTGTTGTCTTGCATGGCGACCTGATCTCCTATTGTTTCCTGTCCTCATACTACCTCTTCATGTTTGTTGCAGTTTCTGAGGCCGCAGTGCCATGCCCGAGGGATCTCACAACGCTTCCTATGAAGTGCCGATGGGTGAAGGTAAGATGATAACGCTCTGTCCTGCATTATGGGCTCAAAGTTTCAACCAGAAGATGTCTTGGCACCCATGATTCATTAATAGTCTGCTTACTCAGCTGCATGTGCATCCCACTAAGAGGCAGGGATGCCATCCATTGGTTAATGGACACAGACACTGATTTGATGGAGAAAATGTAGTTAGCATTTTACATATGATACTGCATCAACTTGTCTTATTGTTTGTTGATAGAAGCCAAGGATATAGGTCTTTATTGTGGGAACCTCAACCATATCACCCATCTCCAATGGAGATTTATAAAGTACTGTATGAGCACAATGCTCTTGTTCAGACAGGCTAATTGGCTGGCAAAAATCCAGCTGTGACTCAGTAGTATGTAAGTTGTATGCACATGTCGGCACTTAAACTGGCTTATTTAGAGGCCATATAACATTGCTTTTCTGTGGCATTCTGACTTTCATGACGGCACAAGTTTACTGTCTGGTTCAAAGCAAACTGTGTATTAAGGAGCACAGGATTTATTTTAATTGAACTGGGCATCTGCCCTAAACTAAGCTTTGTCGTCTTCTTACCTCTGTGTTTGCCTTCTACTACTATTTCAACAGCCGAGACATTTCAGCTCCTGAACTTTGGGCATGATGAGGTATTTACAGTAAGTGTAGCACAATTACTGTGACACAAACTGGAATTGAGGAAGACATATTTCTCTCCCGTGCGCTCGGAAGGCACATAAAACCCTAGTTGAATCTGACGATTCTAACCGTAACCAAGGGATGCCAGTGTTGACCCACAGTAAAGCCCAGGTGTCAAAATGACCCTGACCCAGAGGGAGGATATGGAGGCTGTAATGTTGCTAAGCTCGCAGGACGGGCACTTAGAGAAACAAAGGCTTCCAGAGGTGCAGATGGATCGCTGTTCTTCCGCTCCACCAGAGAAGGAATGACTGTCATACAAAAACCTTTCTCCTAAAGAAAACTCTTTAAGAAAAACATAAGACATGTGGCAATCATAAAGGAGATTTAAGTTATTCTGTATGTCCTTCCAAGTGGCTAACGCTATTTTAGGAGCACCTGCATGGCTTTAAGGTATTTCTGGGTAATGTCTATCCTGGTGAATTGGCAGGCTTTGCCTGAACAAGCATACAATAGTCATATAGTGCATGCATGCATGAACTCGGCAAGCATCCCTATGAAGGGTCAGGCACAACAGTGGCTCAGTTGTTGCAGATTGTGTGGTGTCTGTGCACTGTGTACTTCCATTATTCTCTCTCTCTGGTGCTGTGTGGCAGTGTAGGGAACCAGCTCCATCATTAGTCCCATAAATCCTTTTCCAGGGTCTGAGTCTCCCACAATGGTGTTCATTCTGTGCTCCGGACCCTTCACTATAAAACAAATCTAGTAGGATTTAAACATTTTGAAGGCATAGAAATTGCCTCACACAAGGATTTATTTTTATTACAAAAGTTACTTCATTGGGCATTTTGATGTTGTATTTCCTGGATCTAGTGAGGCCATTAACCAAATGGTTGTCGTGTGAAGCTGCTGTTCTCGTGTTTTTAAAGCTTTGGTAAAAATGGGGAAGCCTGTTTTAACAGATGTGGAGGTTTGGCGTTTTTAACTTGAGTCTCATGTTTTATCACTTGACTTCGTTATGCCAGTCCTCAAGGTTGGGAGTGGTAATAAAGGGACCTGGTACACATGGTGAATAAAGAACCTTGAATACTGAGTCCAGGTACAAACATTACAATTACACTTCAATATTATTATTATTATTATTATTATTATTATTGCAAATTAAGAAAAGGTTTCTCATCGAATGAACATGCCAGGTGGGAGAGGATTGGAAGGATCAGAAGGGAGGAGTGCCTTTTGAAGGAGTTCTGAAGGGAGGAGGAGATATGGATAGAAGAAAAGTAGCAATACAGTTATTCATAATCTTTAATTTACACTACAGCTGTTGAGTATACCATATCTACTTGAATATTCTATATACTTGAATTCTAATTTATTTAGTAAATTGAATGTATTTAAACGGTTATAGTCATGTATACAATCGCCCAACCCTAGTGGAGACTCATAACATTACATGTTACCGTCAGTTACATGGTTATACGATGACAGTCACAGCCTTACAGTATATCTACCACAATGTGTTGTCAAATACAGGCCACACAGGATGTGATTAGCTAGTTCAAAACCTCCTTTTGGAGATCACATGTTTTGCAGCTGTTACTCTATCAAAAACAGTACATTTCAGTCACTTTAGGTTTCCTACTTATTGTTGCAAAATAGTACGTATGACATTTTGACAGATTTCTTTCATGTAGATATACTCCCAACAAATGTGTTGCAATATTTATTTTTCTATTTCTATATATAGCGTTAGGGTACTGGAACCCTTGGTCCTTTAAGCACTTGAGTCATGAGTTTAAGAGGAGGGGAATTCCACATGTTAGAGGGCTACTGTATATATACAACATGTACATGATGCTCTTCTTCTGTGTTGTTCCCTTTTTCTTCAAATAGGAAATGTTTTAATCATCTCTGTCTCAGCCTGTCCTTTTAACCTGAATCTAGGGTTTTGAAAACACTTCTGTTTGGGAAGGCACAGGGAGGAGCTTGATATTCTCAGAAGACTGGTTGTGAAATGATTTAATGTGTTGACGTTCTCATTGGTGTTGTCTGGCGTGCACAGCCTGAGAACCTTACCTGTTTCTAACGCAGCCACAGAGAGGTGTGGCCTCCTGCAATGGCAGTTAATGACAGGGAGTCTTGGTGCCCTGGTACATTTCCACTACTGTCACGACACATACTTAACTGAAATGTGAGCGAATGTGTTTGGATGCTTAAAAAAAGATTGAAGAACAAAATAATCTTTGTTGGAAAATTGACTCGAACAGCACTCCTGACATAGCATATTCTCAATGATTACTTCCAGTTAGTAAAGGCCGTTGTGATGAGATGATTGACTGACTGGAAGTTGACTGACCGACTTTGGTTGCATGATGTACACCATAAAGTAATGGCGTCCGCAGTCTTCAACACAATCCTGTGTGCTGCTCTCTCTCTCTCTCTTCTCATGTCTGACTTGCTCTATCTGACTCAGTCTCTGGCTATGGGAGACATGACTCCTCCCCTCCAGGGAAGGTTAGAGAATAGTACAGTAGGTCTGCCTCACATTCTCAGTCCTCCGTGATTTGATCCTGTCAGTAAGACCAGGTGTATGCGGCTCACAGGTTGTATGACTCAGGTTGAATGGTTTTCTTTAGCAAAGAGGCCCTCACATACACGTCTAATGCCCTGTGTGAATTTGTGAAAATGTAAAAAAATACGGTAATATGCAGCGAGTCATTTGCCACATTTACTTTATTAAGTAGAATAATGATAGATATGGATTATTGCCTGTATAACTACCAAATATAGGCTACCAACAGAAAGGCCCATAGGGCAGGAGTGGGTAACATGTGACAGCTGATGTACAAGTACACCCCCTGGACAGGAGGCTAGACTATCACAAGGCCTTACCCCCAATCCATCTTCTTACACTGAGTGCCATCTTCTTATGCTGAGTGCCAAACAGAGAGGCATCGGGTCCCATTTTTAGAGTCTTTGGTATAACTCAACCGGGGATCAAAACCCCAACCTTCCAATCTTAGGGCAGACACTCAACAACAAGGACACTGAGTCTGTCTCTCAGTTATGATTTACAGTGAAGCCTCAAGGAGCTCTCAAGGAATCTCACTTGGCATTGAAGTTGTGAAAAAGAAAAAATGCTGTCCAGTGTTTCCTCTTGATGTTATGTATTGGTTTCATAAATAGCAAGATTATATTCACATACAGGAACAGTATGTTTGAGAACATTTAGGGGTTGGTTTCAAAATGCCTGCCCCAGGAATGTTTTCTCAGCTGATCTGAAAGGAGATTAAAAGATCAGCACCTTTTACCTAGAGTGTTTTGGTGACATTCTGCCAGACGTTTAATTCCACTATCGCCATGGAACAGAAAGCAGAGAGAGCTGACACGATCTGGCATTAGAAAATATGGGAAGACGCTACAGACGAACGCGACAGAAGTAAGCATTTTTCTCACTAAAAAGGAATGTTGGCATGAATCGTGATAGCAACAGGCTGTCAAATCCAGAAAAAGAAAAACGATCCACTTTCTAGTTTTTCCTGTGTGTGACGTGTGAGTCTTTTGAACAATTAGACTGTGTTTGTTACTGTGTACTGTCTGATGCTCCCAGTGTGTTGCATCTGATACCATGGGGTGAAGTCTGGACGCTGGTTCTCTGTGTCTCAGCATCACCTGGTCGATGAGTCGCAGCTCAGCGCAATGCCTGTCCGACGGCTTTCTTTCATTCCACATACCAGCAAGCTTCTCCCAACAAGCAATCAGCTCGATTTCCAAGGTGGGTGGTCTGGATGGCGTTGTGGAAGAATGCTCCCGATCAAAAAAAAAAAAAAGAAGAAAGTTAACAAGTTATAAAATGCAATGTTCCGTCCTCTTCATGGCAGCGAAAGGAATTAAGATTAAGATTAAATTGCAATCGCTTGTGAAATTCAATGCACAGCTGACCTCTATACCGTACCATACTTTGGCTTGTTTTTACAGTCTAGGCCATTCCAGTGTCTCCTTGGCAAGAGAATGCTCCTCACTTTCATCCAGACATGGAAAGAACGTAGCCCGAGTCAGTTTTGGGTTTGGCTGTGAGGTACTGCAGGTCGGAGGTCTTAACTGAAATCCTCATGGGTACATATCTATTGTAAATCTTATATTCTCAACCACAGTGGAACACAATCTTTCAGGGAGTATTACCATTGATATCGTTTGTAATAAATCAGCCATATGAATAAAACCAGGCTTCTTGTCCAAACAGGTTTATGAGCTCTTTGAATTCACCTCATATTTAAAACCTTTTGCTATATACATCCACAGGGAAGATCAAAGTGTATGCACTGGTTGCTCTTAATATTATAGAGTCTGAAACAGGCTGGAATCATTAAACTCACGCAGTGTAGTCAAGCCATGTGACTGTAACTCAAGGCTCAGAGACGGTTTCCATGGTAGATTATGGTAGATTATTATCAGTAGATTATGCTCAGACTGTTTAGACTGCAAATACTGCTTTTGAGAGAATCAGCAGTCTAATAGCTACTAGTACTGAAACATACTGTACAGCACTGTTTGAAATGTGCCTTGGGCAGACTAAGGTGATGGGAGGACGGCACAGCTGAACCCATGAGAGAGAGAGAGAGAGAGAGAGAGAGAGAGAGAGAGAGAGAGAGAGAGAGAGAGAGAGAGAGAGAGAGAGAGAGAGAGAGAGAGAGAGAGAGAGAGAGAGAGAGAGAGAGAGAGAGAGAGAGAGAGAGAGAGAGAGAGAGAGAGAGAGAGAGAGAGAGAGAGAGAGAGAGAGAGAGAGAGAGAGAGAGAGAGAGAGAGAGAGAGAGAGAGAGAGAGAGAGAGAGCTAGCTCAGACTTGTGGAGGCTTTAAGTGGCTAAATGGATTAGGTCGACTTGGTAGGCAGACAGGCAGTGAATGGATAGATTGTTGCAGCCTTCGCTTCAGCATGTCATGTGTATGAAGAAGAACCTTTAAAAAAAATTCTGCAGGATATACTATAGGCACATCCATTTTGTTTTATCTTTTGGCATCAATGTTGTCCACACCTGCCTCCGAGCTAGCATGGATTGTTCTCATGTGATTCATATATAATATGATGCATAATAACCTCATGACATTAGATAAATCATTGAGAAGTAATACTGTATATCTCAGAGGAAGGCCTCGGGCGTTTCGGTATTTACTCAACTTGACATGACAGTATATTCACTGATGTGATGTCTCACTCAGATGTGCCATTCGAGGTCATCGTCACAGATAAAGGTCGAACACAGAAACAACACTGGCCTGTTTCCCCCCCCCCCCCCCCGTGTCTCAACGTCATGTCATGTGTCATACTGTGTCTGGTGTATGACTGGACGCATACTAAGTCCACTGTACTTTTAAAGCTATGCTCCAGGGGGGGTTAAGAGGCTGCATTACTGGTTACACTGTCAGATTACCGTGGCTACTGTAAATTGCTGCCCTTGCAACACTGTACCAAGCTGTACTACCACGTACAGTGTGGTTAGTGCTAAGAAGTAAACCAAATACAAAGTCTGAACCTGTGGATTTACTAAATTAGGCAGATTGTGGTATTATTTATCACAAGTCCCTCTCATCTGTAACTGGTAGAGATACTGGCGTAGAGCAGCGATACTTACTGGGGGAGCAGGATGGAGCTGTGAGCAACTGCAGGGCTCTGTGCCGCTGCAGCTTAGTGCAGACAGGACGGGAGGCTGGGCTCTGTGCTGAGGGCAGGCGGGGCCACTCTCCGTTCCCTCTGAGCGAACACTAATTGGATAGAAGTTTTCCACCACCTTCTGATGGAGCAGCGGAAAGGTCGGCCAGCGTAGAGAGACAGGTGTGTTTTGGCCGAGGATACAGACTTTAAGGATATCTGTGGGAGTTTTGAAGGGGTTGTCTTCTTGGATGTTTAAGACATTTTTTTCCAGTGTAAAGATATCAGTCAAGGTATGTGTGTATAGTCTTCTGATGCACTACTCTAGTGTAGTAACACTGTAGTGTTTAATGTACTATATTTTAGCACTAATGTGAAGCCTCTGCCAGATGTATATGGAATATTAAATGTATGATTTGCTGGTCTCCTCATATTAGTATGTTTGCCTCAAAATGAGAGAAAGGGATGAAAAGAGAAGTAGTAATAATAATAATTATTGTTTTCAATTTTCATAATTGATTTCCATTGTTTTCATGTAATTAACTATACCTTAATGTTTGTGTGGTTTTGGTTACTTTGGTTTACAAGACAAAAGCTATTCCTTGCAAGAAAGATACAAATCTTGCTGCTTTTTGCACCGCCAGTTCATTCATACGTCTCAGCTAGAGAGAGATGCAGTTGCAGTCCTGATGTCCTGTTCGATACGTCTAAGTGCTCATTACATATCGATGAGAAATCTTTGCTGCACTTTTTTACACACTGAGAAGGATGTTTGTAAACAAGCAGTGAATACTGTACTTATACTCTACCTGAGTAGAGGAAAATGTGCAACCTGCAGTGTAGTACTGTATTCAAGGTCACTGAAGTGCCTACAGTGTAACACACACACACACACACACACACACACACACACACACACAACAGCCTTTGTCTGTGAATTGTGATCGTAACTGTAGAACGGTGGTCTCTCTTTTACCTTGCAACTCTAATCTCAGGTCACATATTCAGGGTCCAAGACCCTCTTCAGTTACCTTGGAAACAACCGTTGCCAGTGTCATGTGAAGAGTCAGACCTCCTGGGTAGAAGCTCAGTCTGGTCCATCTGCAGGTCATGTCATACATAATGGATGTAAAGTATATGCTCAAATGTAAAAGGTGAGCACATAAATGGAGTCACTGGCCCCGCTGCCAAAAAATGAACCAAGCAAAATGGGACGACAATGCAGCCATTCAGGACTGAATTGAAGAGAGACAAATAGAAAGGCTATGGTTATCACTATCAAGTTTAGTGTCTCTGCTGCACTTTGGGGAAAGCAGCAATGCTTCTAGGTGACGGTCTGTAGTGATTTTTAGTTTCTGTAAGCACTTGTCCCAGTACTCATCTGTAAGGTATGAACAAAGGCACTTTTTTTCACACGGTATCGACAAGCATTCAGTCTTTTGACTTAGCTTTCATGTAGAATCTCAAGTTCTACTTCAGTGAGCAGTTTTGGGAGAACCAAAGCGAAAGTTTAACTTGACATTAGATCATTGTGAGGGAAATTTGATTTTGTGATAATCTGTTTTTGTTTTCCCTTCAGCTTGTTGCAGGACAAACAGTTCAGTGCAAGGGTTCACATACAGTATGCCCAGCTTCCCAGGCCAGCCCCTAGGCACCAGTATCCCGTAATGCATCACATGGCTGTTTCCTTTGTCTGTTTGAACACTAATGGTCTCACCAACTGAATTGAGAATCACAGTATGTGCTTTAAAATAACTTTGATTGAATTAGGCAAGAGCTATTTTGGGCATCCGTTTCTTTGCCAAGAGTTATGAATAACCATCATCTCTTCCTCATGTGTCACCTGTCCTACTATGGTTTGTGGGGACACAAAAGTGATTGAGCCTCTGTACATTCATCCCCTCTTTTGAAATGCTACAGTCAGCTTTGATGTCTGCTTTGACTGACATTTTATAGTTATTTCAGTCCCTCCTGTCCTATATACCAACTGTACCTCATATGCTACCACTCAATGGGAAGTGAACCAGGGTGAGGTAATAAGTTACTGTAGTCATAGAAATGTGCCACGAGTCCTTGGAAAACCAACGGCGTTCTCAGCTGCCACTAGAGGTTTCTTTCCCAAGGGGCGCCAGCATCTAGTGCGTGTCTGTTGACCTCACCGACTGGCAGGGATTAAGTTGGCTTATCTGGCACCCTGCGTATGAGCGGGAACGGGTTTGGTGGACTGGGAGTGAATCCAAAAGATGTCCCTTTCTAAAAGTCCTCACCCTGCCTGACAACAATGTGTTCTGCCAAAACTATTACAACACACAGATCATATGGGATGTATCAAACATGTGGAAAGTGTCAGAAAGAAAGAAAACATCTTATTTAAAGGTAGAAAAACATCAAAATGTATTAATGTTCAAGTATAGACCCCCGGTCAACTATTATCAACACTTATATTTTTCATTTTACAGAAATGGTTTGACTTCTGTAATCTTAAGAATCATTGCCCAGTCTCTGGGTCATTCTGTTACCAAAAACAAAACAAAAATAAGTGTAAGATATCTTTATATTTCTCTGCCTCATGAGGAGCGAGGATAATGAAAGTTAACAAAAGTATAAGGTAGACCTACCAAATGCTTGTTGTGCTTTTATTGATATTGATGTAGTTTATGAATTGATAAGTGATTAAAACAGGTTATTTTGTTAGCAAATCGTTAATAGAATGACCAAATCAAATCGGTAATGAATGACTGAGTTGAATTGGCTACATTCACTGACTGTACAGGTTGTACAGAACCTAAAAGGATTCTTCCGCTTTATCTGGTGTAGTTGAAGGGATGAGGATGATTATCAAATATAATCCCTGAGTTGTCACTTAGTGAGTCGACATGCAAATTACCCAACTGCCCCGTCCAGTGCATCTGGATTACAGCATGCCCACATCATGGTCATAATTACAGATCTACAGGTGGAGATTAGGGCCTTTTACACATCCCAAAAAAAACAGTTAGGCCTCACACAGGGCAGGCAGTTGCCCATTTCACCAGCTTGCTGGAAGAAAGACTCCCTTTCTACTGGCAGTGATCACTTTCAGTTTGAACGCACGGTGCCCTTTTCCTGCAGAGCCTGCTGGTTTGAAGTACGCAGCCATTCCTCCCTGACCTATGAGTGGCTTTGAAGTGGTAGGTGACCCAGAGTTTCAATGCACCGAAATCTTGGGGCTGTTTTATTGGCTGTTTTAAGTACAACCTTGTGTTGTGATTTTGACTTGGGTTTTGAACTTGTTTCAGTCCGAGATATAAAATGTCATTCCTAAATCCCCATCGTAATCCTTATTATTAGTAATTTACTCTCCCTGTCTGGTTACCTCGAAACTAGCAATCAATGCAAACTGTGATAACTTCACGACCACCAATATTTATTATTATGTTTGTTTATTTATTATGTCTTTAAGACGTAATGGGCTGAAGCACCTGCCTCTCCACAGATGACCTCTGACCTTGGTTTGATAGACAGACCTCTTACCTCTTACTTAAGAATAAAGCCTCAACATACACATATGTTCACACACAGAGGAGAGAGAATTAAATACTTTTGGGGAAACTCTGTCAAAAGCTATCCGTTATAGGGACAGTTTGACACTTGCATACAAAGACAACACTTAAAGGTAAACACGGTTTTAAAAAGGTCAAACTGCTTGCTTCACTTGTTTCACACAGATTACCAGTAATAATCTGTAAAAAGGTAATAAATGACCATGTTATCTTTTTGTGTTTTTTACTAAAAGTGTATGAGTTACTTATTAGTAGTACATTGATCATTGTAACTACATGACGGCTACAAAGTCTGCCTAGATACAGTACAGATATCCTGCACAACTCTTTCATTGTCTCCAGTGTTGTGTAATATAACACTCCGTCCAAGTATATCTCTGCCTACACAAGCCCCCTGAAGGGTTAGATAAAGCTCGCCCTGTGAGCCTCCGTTGCTGTGTGCTACCTCTCCAGTGAGGGCCTATACTCTCAAGACTGTCTCTCAGGGATCTAAAGGGAGGCGGAGGGGAGGACGCCTGTAGTGACTGGGTTATTTCACAGCAGACATCAGCTTTACTTAGAGCCCTGACAGACACTGACCAGGAATTCATGGAATTACAAGGAGTTTGGAATGACTCCTAAACTGGAATGTCAGTTATTCTGCCGTGTCCGCAGCCCCACAGATTAATCAAATATTTTCAGAGCTCCCTGGACACGAGGGGTTAATCTCACAATAATGCCTGTGCATGAAGAATACTGAAACACAGCAAGTGTTGTTTTGTGAAGTAGCTGGCATTCATAGCGCTTACTTGCTCGAATGAACCGTGGATGTACGAGGTATAGGGTAGACTGGGAAGTCACAATCAATGCAGGTTTTATTTTATTAACTGCTAAATGATTATTAGTATTACCATTATATAAACCAATATCTTTTGGTTTTTTTTTTTCCACACTTCAGCTTCGACTTTACTGCTGCTGTAAAGCAGTACAGACAGAAAGGAACAAAACCATAAATCATCGATTGATAAATAATTTATGCATGAGTCATAATGGGAGCTTCCCAGTTGACAGTTCTTGAGATGAAGCTCTCTGTTAGTGTCTCCCACCTCTTCTCTGTACGTGGCTCATTCCCACCTAGCAGTAAGCTTTCAAGACAACAATTTCAGGCGCTAGCAGTAAAAACCGTCTGTCACACCAGTCTGAATGTGAACATGGTGAACATGGTAACCCAACTCCACTTGGCATAGTGGTTGCTTGTTATCAATAGCTTTATCAGAGAATGAAGGGAAGAAGCCATTCAAGAGACATATACTATATTTGAACATGGATATTGTGTACATTGGAACATGCTGTATTTTTTTGTTGTTGCCTCTAATCACTATTTGTGGTCCTTTGTTCTTGGTGTGCTGCACCAAGCAACTTCCTCAAGAGAACCCTTGTGTTTTGCAAACAGACGGGCATTATGCTGCTGCCCCAGAGAGAAGACGTAGTCATGGGACAAACAAGCGCCCTCGCTGCTTATTCTTTAGTTTGGTGTGTTGTGCAATATGTAGTACAACAAATATTGTTGTTTTGATTTTTTCATATTTTTCGTCTCATTCAACAGAAATGGAAAAACAGAAAGTTGGTAGTGCATTCCTCTGTCAGGATAAGTATGGCCCATGAAAAGTGCCTTTCATGGCTTGTCGTTTTGGTGTTGACGGGAAATACAAGCTGTCAAAAGCAGATTTATCACGTGGATAGCTTTGCAAATACCTAGCTGTCACTGTGGTTAGAACTTCCTTCTGCCTAAGTTTAATACCACATGATGTGAAAATGTCATCATTAAGCCCCAGTGAGCTCAGAACACTTTCAGGTATTTGTACATTTTGCTTGACTGCTACTGCATATGCTTTGTATGTGTGTTAGGATATGCAAGCATGCATACAATATTTCTTTTGTCTGTTATATGTATATAGTGTGTGTGTGTGGTTCTGTTGATCTACAGTGTTTAAATATCCATATTTATTTGTGTCTGTTTTTGTTTGTGAGCACACAACGACGCAATAGGTCAAGTCGGAGTAGTTATCTTGTAGGAAAGCCATTCTGAGCTTTCTTTCAGGTCACTTGTCCCTGTTTGAATACCAAAGCTCGCTATAAATGAATTAGGCTATCCATCCCATTCAGTATTTGTCTCGTGACATAATTAGCCACTGACGTAATCTATCCCTCTCTTGGCCATCTAAGGATAATCATGATCCCTCAGTGGTGAAGTGAGGTTGATGCGTCAACTCCAAAGCTAATGCTAACAAAATGAGTGAAGCGAATTGGTGTGTGGGTACAACGGTGTTTACATTGTTTGAGTCCCCATGCTATCCCTGATTACACGTTCAGAAAGCAACGAGTCGGCCTGAACAGCTCAGGTCAGTCGGTACGTTCTGTCTGTGATGAACGTTCTGTCTGTGTCAAGTCAGCGAGTGTCAAATGTCTAAATGCCTAACTCTTCCATCTGGGTCACACCTTACCTGCTTCGATGTGTTGATGTGTAAGCACCTGGATTTCGCGTGCTATTTTGGTTTCTCATGGGGCTTCCCAGAACTCCTTGTGTTGTTGACAGTAACAGTAGTCACAGACACACACACAGTGCTATTCACTTCCTCTCTGTTATTCTCAACACTGCCCAGGTAATGAGACACGATAGCAGCACCAATGATGTGAATTCATGATGGCGTGGCTTCACATACATGCTGTCTGCTGCACTATTATTTCCACTTTATTAACTATTACAGTGTACATACTGTACCTTCTCATGTTTTGATGCTTGAACCTTTTGATTTGATACCAAATCAAAATGCCTAACAACCTTGTGGTCGGTATGGAAATTAAGTGTTGGATCTTGAATCTCTGGTTTTGATCGGATTGTTTATGCTTTTATCCGTGCGCGCCATTACCGGATGAGTGAGTCACACGGCATGCGGGCGGTGACCTTTCCTGCCTGCTCACTCTCCGCCCGTGCAATTTTGCATCCTCGAGGGTCACCTACCACTTCAAAGCCACTCATAGGTCAGGGAGGAATGGCTGCGTACTTCAAACCGTCAGGCTCTGCGGGAAAAGGGCACTGTGTGTCCAAGGTGTCGTCTGACCCCAGTCACCCCACACACAGTAAATGGCATGGTTTCTAAATCTAATCCTGCTGTAATGAAAATAGTGGGGCGGCTAGGAGATGTATTTGATTTAGTAATGGACATTCAAAATGAGTGCAGATTTAGCCCCATGGAGCTGGTCGGCGGTCATGACCGCTTGGGGGGGGGGGGGGGGGGCGTATCGACCAAAAACACATATTTAGCGTGCCCTAGCTGTGTGTGAAATGTGGTGCTTCACCAAAGGCACCATTCCAGTCAAATGTGCCTCCCAGCTCCCCGAGGGTCGGGTTGTGTTGTGTAACATGTGAGGATGGGCACCGCTGCACAGTCCACACTACATGGCCCATATGTCTGAGCCATCATATGCTACAGTAGGTGTGGTTTGGTGAGTCGCTGCACACACCACCAGTGGGTCAATACCAATGACTGTAAAACAATGGACACGTTGACATCACCGAATTCATTTCGATAGTACCTTGTGTCACTAATCCGCCAACAGAATGCGTACTTCCTCATCGCTGTTGTGATTTGTCCGCATGCAGAACGTGCTCAGTTTGTCTAGAACAATGCAAGAAGAACGTGTGAGCCAAATGCAGCCACTGGGCAGGTTTATGCCGATCGAGCATGTGCGCTGGGTTACCAAGCACACAAGAACGTGCCTCAGTTCTCAGACAGCAACCTCAACCATCAACGCCAGCAACAGACACAGAACACAGCACATTGTTCACCTGATGATAAAACCTAAATATATAAAACAAATATCTTTCTGCAGTGGCCTGTGTAGGTAATGGGACAGTGGGGCATTTTTTCTTCTTTTGGCTCTACACTCCAAAAACAGTTACTATGAGTTTAAAGTATAGATTCTCAGCTTTTATTTGATGGCATTTGTGTATATATTGGTTTAACATTCAGCCGACTGATCCCTGGTATCTCTGTATAAAAGCTGCAGTTGACACTTTCTAAAGAACATTGTTCTATCTAGTGCACTTGGCATGCATATCTAATCTATTATGGTGTTTTATGAGCGTAGTGCAGCTCATGACACCTTGCAAGCTCAGACGGACTTGCCTTGTCAGCTCATGGGAGAGGATGAATAAACAGCTCATGCAGAACTCAAGGCTTCTCACCCCATGGCTGATAACCGCCTAACCTTACCACCCGTGTTCCTTGAAGTTTCTCTCATCCCCAGTGTTGTTGCCCTGTGTGCGCAGCAATATTCCTTAGACACTGGGTGCTATTGTTCTGCGAGCCGAGGCACACTGCCTTACCTAGGCAACCACTCTTCAGGGAGGGAGGGAGGGAGGGAGGGAGGGAGAACCCTTGTAAGAAACCAGAGCTGGGAGGAGGGGAGATAATGTTTCACACTGTGCATTCCTGTAATCACACAAACCCGCCCCCCCCACCGATCTACCTCCCATTTTTCCTTTTATGATCATACGTTACTGGTCTGACCCTGCTTCAGATGTGTGTGTGTGTGTGTGTGTGTGTATGAGTGAGCGTGTGTGTGTGTATGAGTGAGCAAGGCCAGGTGGCTCAGTTGCCTTTCACCTGCGGAGCTGTCGAGTGTTTCTGAAGTTACCAGGGGATCTGTTTACCTCCATGGTTGAGAGCCACACTGCTTGCTAAAAATGGGAAGTGCTCTGCCCATGAAGTGTCCAAGGGTTAGTTTACTTAGTTAGTGGGGGAGGGGGTGAGAGAACCATGACTCTGGGTCGGACCAAGGACAGATCCTGGGGGGTGGCCCTCCGACCGGGCATGAAAGTGGCCACACTCCGGAGTGCTTGGGAGGAGAAGAGACTCCTGAACGGATTAAATCGCAGGTTAACCTGCTGGTTTGGTGAGTCCTCAGGAAGTGACCATTGGAAATTGGTGTTATCACTGTTCTTATCTACATTGTATAATTGTATAATTAGTCCCTACAGGGGGGCTGTGTTGCCACATTTTTAAACTGACATTGATACCTTTGAGACATTGTTCAGTGGTGTGCTGAGTTTCAACACCTGTGAATACACAGTCTTCCTCTTACCACTTTTCCAGACCAAAAAGCACTTCCATTTTCCTGACTTATTAATTAATAATTTGTTAATGGATCAGCACTGATGCTAAGACTATTACCTATTTAGATCCATTATTTTATCATGTAAAATAATGGATTGCATTTACCAGTCAATGGAGTTTGCATTATCATGTCCATCAGCATAGTACTGCTGTGCCCCACTTAAAAGGAAGCTCAAGGAGACTTTCCAAGAGCTCTGGTTTTGAACTGCAAGACCTCTGGGATGTTTTAGCTTGGGCCAATGGGGCTTTTCACAAAGACCAAAAACTGGTATCCATGGTATCCACAGTCTCCGGAGTGGGGGTTAAGTCCGGCTGGTTGGGGGGGACATATAGACTGAGCTTCTTTGAAAAGGCATGGTTGTTTTAAAAGCCTGAAGCCCCCCCCAGGTGAAAGGATCATGCACCATGAAAACGCTGAACATGGGTTTCTCACTGTGGTTGACGACGTGAAGGGGTTTACAGAAGTGAGATTTTGTATTTATATATGATGATTCTGCTGTTCCAACTACACTTGGCTACGATATGTATTTTGTATGTATGCCATTGGATGTTAATGTCACTTAAATGTATACAGTATGTTGTTGCTTGAATGTGTGTGTTTGAGCCTCCAAGTATGTCCCTCCCCTCTTTGAATGTGGCTACATGCTGGCGGTGACTCAACCAACGGCTGTGTGTGTGGGGGGAACGGCTGTGTGTGTGTGTGCGGGGGGGGGGGTTGGGTTGAAAGTCCAGTGTAGCCTCCAACGGGACTGGCTGGCTGGAGACTGTTTGAAAATGTTTTCTTTCAAAGCGTCCTGAGAGAATGCACCGGAAAAAGGGAATCGTCTCAGTGCAGACCTCTCTCAGAGAGAGAGCGAGAGAGACCCACTATATTCTTAAAATACAACTGCCTTTCACGTCAACAATTGCCAGCAAATCCACTGTCACAGGGTGTTAAATGTTGGACTGGGGTTGTTTTAATTGTTTTTTTACGGAAGGCTTGTTTGTTCTTTTACCTCTGTAGTCCTACTCCAACAGTATGATCTCATTGATTTCATTTAAATGTTAAAATGATCGAGAGATTAACTGATTGACTCTAGTGCATGTTTGAATGTTTCTCTCTCTCTTTGTGTCTAACAGGCTCAGTCCTGTACAAATGTATTCTCAAACCTTCCCAGGACTGGTTAGTGGGTATGTCCATGTGTATTTGATAGCATGCAACAAAACAATCAAACTTGATTTAAATGTTATGTTGGGTATGATTCGTCCCCACACATTTCAATCATATTTCCTCTGACAATGTGATTTGGCATGTGTAATATGCACCAATGACACGCATGCCTGTACTCTCATCATGTAAATGGATGACTCTTGTGCAATGATGATTTGACAATTACGTTATGGTGCAATGATGCTAACCACTGACTCCCAAGACAGGATTGGATCCTGTTGTTCTATTGTGGAAACTGGGTCCACTGCATTACATAGTACTCAAGTGGAAAAACAACATGCTAATCATGCTTTGAATGGATGATTTGTCAATAATGTAATTGAGCGTGATGCTAATGGTGAACTCCCTTGAGGAGAGTAGATTATCATTGCATTCTTTTGTGGGAACTTAGTATTTCCTTTATATGCAAACCGTCTCTGTTTAAATGTCCTCATGTGAAAGTTGGTCAATTTCATCATTCATTCTGTGACGGTGTGTTTTGCGGAACAAAAGATCAGTGCCCTTGATGCATCATGTGTGAGACGTTCAGTTAACGGGTTCAACTGGTCCTCCAAGATAGCTAAAACTTCAACTTTCTTGTTTGTCAAGATGCTGGTGAGTTTGCAGAAATGGGACCAGTAAAGTACAAACTTTGCATACGTACCTGACCAAGGGGCAGCCATTGTTTTTTAATCCATTGCTGCTCGACTGTGCATCAAGTGAATGTTTGTGATCGTGTTCCTGGCAGTGGTTGAGTGCTGATAACCAGCAGTTTACAAGCAGTCTTTTGAGATCAAATAACAATTCACCAGATGTTCCTTGTAGCCTATATTAATTTCTCTGAGTAATTACTAATTTGTATGATGAAGCTTTCTCATCCTGTCTTTATTGATATGCTGATCTGTCAATATATCTTCTTAATGAGTTATATCCTGTTTCCTCTTCCCTTGTTTAGAAGTCAACACGTAGCAACAAGAAGCCTATGGGCCAGAGCAGTCTTTGTGAACGCCATTAATTTTGGACGCTTCTTAACAGCTGTGGAATGTCTTGTATGTTTAGTTTTTGAGGGGAGCTCGTATGTTTGGGGTTTTTGGCCTGTCTGAATTTTCTAGTGGTTGAGACCGACATGAACTTACAGCATGTTGTTGTCATGTCATGTCATAGTTTGTGACAGATGTGTTGGGGCTCTTTGAAATGTCAAAAGGGTCAGGTTTTAGGAAGAAGCGGAACAAAGCAAATGTGTAATTTATAGATTATGAAAAGACAAATCCCTCAGAAGCACTTAATTAAAAGCAGCAGTCTTGTCCAAATTCCCTCATCACTTCTTGGGACAAGTATAGCCGTACTGTGTACTGCTGTATTAAACCCTCAAGACTGGTTTAATACACTATTTAGGATGTCTAATACTCTGTACTGAAGCATGAGATATTTTTTCCTCCTCACCAGAATTGTAATTGTGGCTCTCAAAAATGCAATGCCATTGCTTTCCTGTTTCTTCCGAAAAAAAACCTTGGTTGCACATGTTGAAACTGTTCAATAGGGGTCATTTCATAATCTGCTACAGTCTTACAGTAACCCTAACCCTTATCTTAGTACAAGGGTTTGTTGACTTAGTCAAGTGATTCCTCGTTCTAAACATAGATTGTGTGTGCATGGAAAATGTATAATTTAATTTGAAAACTGAACTTTTACTACTATTGGATCTATAATCATGACTTCCACCTGATCAGATTTTAATTTTAATTCACTCAATACAAGTAGTGAATTGAAATTCAATTTGATCCCAATCTGGTCAGACATGTCAAAGAAAGAATGTGAATATTTTTTCACTAGCTTCTCTCCTTTCCCTCCAGAATCCCCCCGCTTGTCCACCACCTCCATCAGCAGTAATGAGCGGGCACCGTCGGCCACGCCCTCAGAAGGCTCTGACCTCCCCTCCTCCAGCCAGCGCCCTGTGAGCCTGGTCTCCACCCTGTCCTCGGGGTCTGCATCCTCTCGGGACGATAGCCCCGCCCAGCCTCCCCCTGGATGCACCGCACCGTCCGCCGGAGACACCAGTGACCTGGACCTAAGTGAATGTCCTCCAGAGGGCGAGGGTGAGCGGAGTGAAAGACACCCAGACTCGGGCGACCCTTCTGGGGAAGGACCAGTTTCTCGTGGTGGCAAGATCATCCAGCACGACAACGCTGCCGCACCCACGCGGGCTGCCAGCAGCCGCCACCTGTGCCCTTTATCGCCCTTCGCAGCCAAAGCCATGGCGCCCAACCCTCAGCTCACTTATGTGGACCGTGTTGTCATGGAGATCATTGAGACGGAACGCATGTACGTTAGAGATCTGCGAAGCATCATCGAGGTGAGTGACAAAGTAGTTGCTGTTTCATTCATTCCCACATATTGATTTATATTTGCTGATTCCCTCAATGAACAGCATTAAGGTTACAGTTTCTGTTAAGACTGATTAATAAGGAGGGTTAGGGTTACACGTGAGTGATACCAGAATGCAGACATCTGCAGGTGACTGAGGTGTTCAGCTGTGACCCGTGGGCTTATTGTAAGGGTCCCCTCAGCCCAGTCAAAGTGAGTCCCCTTTGACCTAATCCTAAAGCCAGACACAAACAAAAGTGTCCTTGAGAGGTCAGTCTCAAGGACAGTCTCAGAGTAATGCATGTTTTTAGAACCATTGCGAGTTGAAAGAATGAGAACGTTAAACAAAGTCTACGTGGCCTCTTCCTTGATGGGCCGGCCTGTTCACGAATTAGATTTCAATCTCCACACACGGTGGGAAGGGCTCATGGTGTGTTGAATCCTCAATCTCACAGCAACTTGAGTAACTCCAAAAGGGCTTCGCCGGAGGGCTGTCATTCATTTAGATGGCTGATCCTGTTAGCGCTGTCAAATCAGTTGAGCGTAAGGGGGCTCAGCGAGTCTGTTATTTGTATGTGTGTGAGAGTGCGTGAGCTTGTGTCTCTGTGTATCAAGGTCTGTGACTGTGTTTAGCCACATGCCACTGCTTTATCCCATTCTACATAACAAACTTTAAGACAAAGAAAAATACTTTTTGTTTTATTGGTAGTTGTTGGACAGCAGTATGTTTCAAGTGTGCAGTCTCCAGCCTAGCGACGTCAGCGACTATTATTAACCCTTTAAGACTTAGATATCCTGTGCTGTGGGATCATCTCGTTACATAACAATGGGCCTCGGCGGGAGGATCATGCTGGTCCTTGAACAGACAAGTCAATGTCTTTCAGACCACAGATTATGTACGTACTACTTGCACTCAAGCCAGTTTGGACACATTTAAGATACAGAAGGGCAGATGGCATGTGGAGTTACTGAACACATAATGATATAAAATGAAACTGATGATAATGAAACGATAATTCAATAACAAGCCATTCCTATGAGGTCATACACCCAGAAGCCTGCACACATGACTTCTACTTGATACAAGCTTCTTGCCCTCTCTCACGCACACACACACACGCACATGCACACACGCACACACACACACACACACACACACACACACACACACACACACACACACACACACACACACACACACACACAGTGTTGTTACAGGTGCTCTCCATACCACCTACTCCATACTTCACAAGTCACAAGGAGTGGCCACAGTGAGGTGTGCTCTGTTTTTCTAGACCAGCTGGGCTCACTGATCATAGAGCTAACCCAGAGTCTATGATGTCACACACGCTCACAAATTACACACACACACACATACTGTAAATACACCCCCATCCACTCACATGCAGACACACACACACACACACACGTCAGTCCAGAGCTCAGTCAAGCAAAGCAATCTGAGGAACTTGAGTACAATAGCTGCTCACACACTCATTCTCTCATTACCTTTTCAAGGTATGAGCTGTGGCATAAGTAACTTCTGAATATTTTTGCTAGCATGAATAGGCTTTGTATTTGCCCATAGCTTGCCCATAACAAGTATTGCAAGAAATTGGGTATTGTCTTTACTAGTTAAATGTAAACCAAGGTCTGTATCTGGAATGCTGTTGTTTCCCCACAATTTTGGAATTTCATGTTGTTTATCCTCCTGTATCCCAGCTCTTTCATTTGCTCCAATCCGACACCACAAAGTTAGACTGCAGTTGTAATTTCACTTGTGTGGACTCTGGCATGTTGTCATTATTATCCACTTCACCATCAATAGATTGCATGTTTGATTGCTTGACAAGACCGCCATAGCAGCTTTGCACAAGTAGACCTTTTCAAGAATATCACTGGACAAGATTCTACTTGGATAGCTGATTACTGGTCTGCGCAAGTGCTCCCAACTTCACAGGATATTGTTGACCTTGAGCAACCTATTAAAATAAGTTGCATTTGGAAAACAATTTGTACATCAGCATTGTAAATCTAGTTCAGATTACATGGATTAAATTATCCATTTAGGGCAGTGAGACATCCTCCTCTGTCTCAACAAAACATGTATCTTCTTTTGGCTCCACACTCTAAAAGTTTGGATTTGAAATCAAACAATTACAGGTTAAAGTAGAGATTCACAGTGTTTGTGTACATATTGGTTTCACCATTCAGAAACACCTTTTGGAAAGTCCCCCTATTTTAGGCCACCGAAAGTGATGGGACAGATTTATCAAATGTCCAAATTAAGTTTTCATGTTTAGTATTTGGTTGACAGTCCTTTGCATGCAATAACTGCCTGAGGTCTGCGACCCATTGACCCCACCAGATGCTGGGTATCTTCTCTGGTGAAGCTCTGCCAGGCCTGTACTGCGACCATCTTCAGTTGTTGTTGCACCGATGAAATCGGAGAGGACACTATGAAATGGTCTCTGTCCATTTGTATGTAACAAGCTTATTCTCCGACAGCTATGGCAGTATGTTTGGGTCATTGTCCTGCTTTATGATGAAGCGCCATACAATGAGTTTGGAGGCATTTGCTTCTATTCGAGCAGACAATATGTTTTTTACCAAGTAAAGTGGCGTGGAGAACGCTTTGTTATTGTTTGAATCCCAGATCGCCCCTTAAACCGTTATGGGGGGAAAAAAAGCTTAACTGAACTAGGATCAGCAGCTAGGGGCAACTTCATCCGACTACACTACTGCTCTTAAACACAGCTTGACCCTACCTTGACCTTGCTAAGCAAACCTAGTAAGTGTCCTTTCACCAGCTCTCCAGTATTTGCATATTCATTCAACTGCGACTCTGAACTCACTGTGAGTCTTTTCAAGCTATTGTAGGGGGCTGGAGGTACTTGACATCACAAGCAGTGGACCAGAAGCACCAACTGAGACTGCATATCCGCTGTTGTTATACTTGTGCGACTTCCCTCCATTAATTCAAGAGCCAGCTATCAATGGTAACGCATGCATAATGTGTACAGTACATCAACTTTTAACACTGGACAGAATTTACCCATTCTGTGTAGTAAAATCAGTACTCAATGAATACAGTATAGATGGCCTGTTGTTACAACATGCTTGCACAAGGTTGAGTTGCAGAATGCAATGGGAACATCACATTGTATTCCCCCCAAATTAAAGCCTAACTCCAGATGTAAGACATTTGAGGCCCCTCGTCACCAAACCAATCTCTCCCCTTCTGTCTCCTCCCAAAGATGACTTAACCATTCAGGTCCATTGCAGAGCATACCCTGCCCTTCAACCGGAGAGAGAGCCCATACTAACTATTTTTGTTTTTTTATTCCATCTTTTACTTTTGTGGATTTTGGGTCAAGGCCAGATGCCTGGCTTTATTTTCATACAATACCATCTCAGAAATGTAAAATGATACACCGTGCACAGGTTTTACATGCTCTGGAATTCCCCATGAACCTTTGTAAGATTGGAAAATGAGTGCTATTCCACGGAATACTGTGCGGAATAATTTCAAGCCGTGGTCTGGGAATATTTGCTTTTCCATTTAAGCAGAAAGCAATGATTTCTCTAGACTATACTTTACAGTGAGGGGTGTTCCATGTAATAGTTAGGGCATGTTTATAATGACATCTCCTTTGACACTTTCTCTATAGTATATTTTGATTAGCAATACCTTGGTGACTTGGATTGCTTTCATGGATTGGAATTCAACTAAACTGTTAGATGTTTTTGCTGAAATATGTTGAAACTATAGGCCTACAACATTGGCACGTAAAGGATCTGGAATGACTCCCTAACCACTACTCCTCCCTGGTATTGATCTATGCATCCATTACACACGCACAGTAGACCTGTGTGTGTGTGTGTGTGTGTGTGTGTGTGTGTGTGTGCACCTACATATGAGTGAAAGGGAGAGAGGGACAACAATAAGTACATCACCCTACATCGTTAAGGCCTTGTCTGTGTTTGTTATTACCCTGCTGTCCGTCAGCCTTGCCTCTTCCTCAAGAGCAACAGATGAGATTGAGAAAGCAGGCAGTCTCACACAGCAGCTGTGTGTGTCTGTTTGCAGGATATCTCCAGCAGGTGTGTGGATATGGGATACAAGTGAGAGTGGACCCTGAGGAACTTGTTGTCAGGGCTAGACTGTGGAGGGCCTTGACATACAGGGCCTTTGGGAATAGAAGACATCCATCAGAGGCTGACAATAGAAGAGTTACATACACAAGACTGAGGGGGGCGCTAACGTGTTGCCTCTAACTGTGGATGAAAATTGCAAAATGTTATAGGATGGTGTACACTCACCGAACACTTTATTAGGAACACTATACTAATACTGGGAAGGGCCTCCCTTTGCTCTCAAAACAGCCTCAAATCTTCGTGGCATTGATTCCACAAGATGACATGATTGCATCACGCAATTCCTGCAGATTTTTCAGGTGCACTTTCAAGCTGTGAATCTCCCGTTCTACCACATCCCAAAGGTGACTGGGAAGGTGACTGGGAAGGCCACTGAAAAACACTGAACTCATTGTCATGTTCATAAAACCAGTTTGAGACAACTTTTGCTTTGTGACATGGTGCATTATCATGCTGGAAGTAGCCAATAGAAGGTGGGTAAATTCTGCTCATGAAGGGATGCACGTGTCGAGGCTCACACACAGTTTTTTTCTATCCATATTTCATCTCTTATTTATCCTTTCAATCTCTTACATTTTTTATGGTCACAGTGCAGGGTCCCATAAAGCGGTCTTCCAAGTCTTCAGCTCACAGTGTCCGTCATATTTCCACAGGAGATAAACACTTGTGCAGCATGTTATTTAGGGAGGTGATACAACTGCAACAACAGGTGCTTACAGAGAATAGATCACATCATTTTCATGTGTCGACTTGCACCAATCTGAATATACTGTAGACTGTTACGTGAGCGGTATTAACATTATTTTCAGCTTCTCCATTCAAATAAAATGTTATTGGTCACGTACGTCGTATACGGCCGTCGTGAAATGCTTTGAGCACTTGAGCACTGCCAGACAAACACAACAGATGTCAGTGGAGGCTTTTAAACGGCACTGGAAGTAAACAATGACACAATGCAGATTACAGCATGGCGAGGAGACCGACTGACACTGCTCGGCCAGATTGGCTGTTCACATACGCCCTCTGGTGAATGGATCACAGACATAGGATCACAGACAATCGGATCACAGACAATCGGTCACAGACAAATCTGATCCAACCCTATGCTGTTGGGCTGTAGAAGTAGCACTACTTCAGATGCAAATGCATGTCCCCAAGAGTGTAGTTTAAGCACAAGGCTATAGGAGACGTCACTGCAAGGTCTCTTTCAACAGTACAATTCCATATTGCTCCTTTCCAATCTTTATCCTGCTTATGTTGTATGTTATGTGTGATGTCTCTATGTCTTTAAGCTACTTGGAACCTGAATTTCCCCTAGGGATAAATAAAGTTTCTATCTATCTATCTTGACAGTTGTATTTTAAATGTTCTTGTGACTGAGTTTATCTCTGTGTGTTTTACAGGACTACCTGTCCCACATCATCGACCAGCCGGACCTACCGGTCAGGCCAGAGCAGGTGTGCGCCCTGTTCGGAAACATCGAGGATATTTACGAGTTCAACAGGTAAACCCACAGCAAACTAATCCCTAGTTTTAAAAATCAGCTGATGGGGTGGATTGTGAGGAAATGTTGATTTCAGAGCTGGGTTGACCTTGTGAATGATGGATGGATAATTGATGAGAAAGTTGAGGGGCCCACATAAACAAACACAGGCACACACACACTCTCACACTCCCACACACTTTTACCCAATTATATTAGTATGTCAGATCCAACACCAGAGACCCAGAGCGATGCCCGTCAGAGAGGGTGGGATTTGGGGCACAAGTGAACAGACAAATAAAGCAGGCGGGCGCCATGACATGGCATTTAAGTGCCCTGTTATTTTGATAATTCTGTCTCAAACCTACAATACAGGGCAACCAGTCAAATTGGCCCACTCAATTTCTCTTGTTCTAGAACACTCACTGTTGAAACAGAAGAGCCATTTTAGTCCTGTTGACATTGTACTGAATGAAAAGCAGCTCTTCTCCTACACCTCGCCAGAGGCCAGGGTTTGTGCAATAATGTGACTATATGATATGTCTTTCGCCTCAGAGGGGTAGACTTATTCTTCACAATCCATGCCACAATCCTCTCCTTCACAGTGCTCACCGAGAATTCATCTTCATCTTTTGCCAAGATATTTCCCTGTAATGTGTTAAAGGTATATGCATTCTGGTCATACTTCTCAGGTAGCCCAGTGCGTTTTCCGTTCTTCCAGTTCCAGATGGTTAAATCATTTCAAGCCCCTTGCTGCTTATTTTCTCCCTCTGTCTATCCTTCTTTCATTCACTCTTCCTTCAGCTCATACCCCTCTTCTTCCCCCTTTTCCTTCTTCCCTTCCTTGACTTTGTCTCTTTCTATTCTCTTCTCCATCTTCTGTCCCTTCACCCTCGTTCCCCTCGTCTCATACACAGCAGTCAAAACCCTGTTCCTTTGTTGAGGCAAAGGCTGTGGTTAGCCATGCTAGTCCTGCAGTCAATACCGACTAACATATACTGTAGGTTCCCCACATCAGTCCTTGCTTGCCAAACTGACATCTGTCTGTTGTAATTTCCCTTAACTGTTTAGTCTAACCGGCAGGGCTGTTTTTGCTACTCCAGTGGCTCGGGACGGTAAGTTTATGGTTTGTGAGTTTGAAGTGGGTGGCGAAGTGCATGCTAGTACTGAATGCAGTAGTGTGCTGTGGTGTGTGGTTTGGTTTGCTGTGTCTCTTCTTGTGTGGTAAAGGTCTCCACTGTGATTGGGACTCTGTCTGGAAGGTTGCCTTCATCCCGTTGTCCCCTGTGGTCTGGGCCCACGACGGACCAAAGTATATAACGTTGGGCAAAAGCATGGAGACAAAGCCCAAACAACATTTAACACTTCTTTCTTCCATTTCATCTGAGCTTTCACAAAAGGTCGATGCACCTCAAGAATATGTAACATACTTCATAAGCCAGTCAGTTCTGCTGTGGTTTGTTTTACCAATGAGATTGGAATCCCTCATGACATTTGCAGCCTATAATCAAGGGCGTTTGTAATTTGAGTACATACTGTATAATTAACTCATACGGTTGTCTTTAAAAATCGTCAATCTCAGTAAGCCTCAACCTTGAACTCTCCCCTCTGACCTCTGTTCCAGTGAGCTGCTGCAGTGCCTGGACATGTGTGACAGCGACCCTGTTGCTATCGCCAGGTGCTTTGTGATGAAGGTTGGTGTGATCCCTCTGACACTGCGTTACGCATTGTTCCTTTGTAGCGTTAACCAGGCAACCTGCACTCATGATTCAGAACGGGACTCGGCATCGCAGGGTTCCGCTTCTTGGTTCAGTGCTTTAAAGCAATAGTTCTTTCTCATACTGTAAATGTGTAGTAGTTAAAACTCAGTGTCTGACACCAGTGGAAATATGTGTGGTATAGCGAATGTTCATGTCATGATTTTTTTTTCCTCTCTCAGAGCGAGTACTTTGAGATATACACACAGTACTGCACCAACTACCCAAAGTAAGTAAAGTGATTTAGATTGAGAATGTTGACTGTTGGATTCTGGAGTTGACAGGCTGGAGGGAGAGGAAGAGCTGGAGACATTCAATAATATAATGCTCCTTTGGTAGAATAAATAGGGCCTACATACTCATGCGCTGTTTTTTTTTAACTAACAGGTTATACTCCTCAGTCACGTTGGTATTTAGCCTGGAACTCAACACAGCCACAAGATTTAGCTTTGCACTGCACTGACATAATAGTAACTCTGTATGGCACTGATGTTTCAGTGCTGCTCTCCAGACTGGGTCAGTGTATCTGGCATGTGCTCTTCTGACATAAACTTTCCACCGAAACAGACGGTCTGTGTGTAGTCTGTGTCTGAGCTTGTGAACAAAACGGCGAACAAGGGTGGTTGTACGGAAAGTCTCTGCTGCCGATGTTTGCTCTCCACCTAGTGGTGACAAAAGATAATTACAGAATTATTTCTACCCAAGAAATTCCCTGGAAAATGTGGTGCTTCCCATACAGCCTATTCTGTCCATAGCCTACTTTAGAGATAATGTTAAGTTTTCAAATCAGAATTACGCCAATTATTTACAGTATAGCTGAAAGGATTTGAATTAAATAGCAAATATACAACAAAAATAATGATGGTGTTACTTCTTGCTTCTGTTTTTTTTTTTTTTTTTTTTATAACTGATCCTGTATCCTCCCTTCTCGTAGCTCTGTAGCCGCTCTGACCGACTGTATGAGGAACAAATCTCTTGCCAAGTTCTTCCGTGAGAGGCAGGCCTCTCTGAAACGCTCCCTTCCACTGGGCTCTTACCTGCTCAAGCCCGTCCAGAGGATCCTCAAGTACCACCTACTACTCCAGGTATAACCCTAACTGGCCCGGACAGAGGATGGGGTAGATGTACCCTGAACACAGTGGTCTTCTTTGGTCTTGGTCTTGTGGACCTATATGGTGTGCAGGCTTTTGTTCAAGACCAGCACTAACACACCAGAGTCAACTAATCAAGGGCTTAATGCTGATGATTGGATTATTTTAATCAGATGTGTTATTACTGTACTTGTCTGGGCCAGGGTTGAGGAACCGAGAGCCTCTGATTGACCTTTACAACACTACCACATGTTCCCCCTGCAGGAGATAGCCAAGCACTTTGACCCTGAGGAGGAAGGCTATGAGGTGGTGGAGGAGGCCATCTACACTATGACGGGGGTGGCCTGGTACATCAACGACATGAAGAGGAAGCATGAGCATGCAGTCCGACTGCAGGTCAGCAGCCCCCCTCTCTATCTCTCTCACACACACACACACACTTTCACACATACACACACCAAATTCATACACAAAATTACAAACATACTCATTCCATGCTTTTTACACACTGTCTGGTCCATGTGATCACTGACTGGTCCATGTGCTCACAGCCATTTACATATGAACCAACTGATCGTCCAACAGATGGTCAATCTCTCTTCCTGTACTATTATTACCCTCCGATTAGGCAGCAGCAGGTCAGAGACTCTGAGCAGCAATTACTGTGCAGTTCAAACCTGTTCTCCCTTGGTTTTCCTCTCTTTTAAACCAGATTTTTTTCTGTTGGATCTATAAAAAGCTGCCATCGACCTGCTTGTTGCAGAGGGGCAACATGACACAGTCAGCCCCGGTCCGCCCACACAGCGTCTCTGGCAGGAGAGAGGGCATGGGAGCTTGTTGTGGAAGGCCATATAAAAATAAAACCACAAGATGCTGTCCCATGCAGAATGAATTGGTGTTCCTTCCTAACAAGCTATGGTTGTGTTGTCCAGGAGATCCAGTCCCTCCTGATCAACTGGAAAGGGCCTGACCTGACCATGTACGGGGAACTGGTCCTGGAGGGCACCTTCAAGGTGCACAGGGCAAAGAACGAGCGTACGCTGTTCCTTTTCGACCGCATGCTCCTCATCACCAAGCGCCGTGGAGAGCACTATGTCTACAAGACCCACATCTCGGTGAGTGAGACTCACTGGTGGTCAACTGTGGGGGTAAAAGTATGACAAAAACAACTGATGGGATGCCTGGCCACTTTATTGTCCTTGTCGTCTTGACCGGCTTCCTCTCCTTTTCCTCGTTCCTTCATGACTACTAATCTGAAAGGACTTGATATAGTGCCTCCTGGACTCTTTCCACATTTTCTGACAACCTGATCCACAGTGTGTAATTGATTCCTATGTAAATCTGAGACCCTATAAAAACAAAGATATTCATTCGGTGTAAATGATATGAACTATCCTTGCACTCAGATGGACTCAATTCAATTGATTGAATGATTTGCTGAAGACATTTTAGCATTTGAGCTAATTTTAGGAATGTCATAGCAAAGGGGGTAAATACTAATTGACTCAAGACATTTCAGATTTTCATTAATTAATATATATATATTGTAGGATTTGTCGCTCTCTGTGTCTCATTGGTTTTTTTTTGCGATGCTTTTCTTAAACCTTCCTATAATTTCCTTCACTGTCTTCTTTCTTTTATTCTGTTTCTCTAATCTTTACCTCCCTCTTCTCTGTTGTCAGTGCTCCACCCTCATGCTGATCGAGAGCGCCAAGGATTCACTGTGCTTCAGCGTCACTCACTACAAGCACCCCAAGCAGCCTCACACCGTTCAGGTGAGTGAGGGAGACCCCCCACCCCCATACAAGCACCCCAAGCAGCCTCACACAGTTCAGGTGAGTGAGGGAGACCCCCCCACCCCCATACAAGCACCCCAAGCAGCCTCACACAGTTCAGGTGAGTGAGGGAGACCCCCCCACCCCCATACAAGCACCCCAAGTAGCGTCACATGGTTCAGGTGAATGAGGGAGACCCCCCACCCCCAGGAGTGGATCAGATGAACTCAAACTGGACCATGGTAGTGGACCTGTTGAACATGTACAGCAGATCCCTGTACTGTAGCTTATAATATGTGAATTCTGACAGTGTGATGAGGTCACCCTTTAGTTACGGTACTAGTCAGATTAGGCCATCGTTGTGTTTTTGTTCATGCATGATTCCGATGACACGGCAATAGCGAATCTGTAGAACAGGTCTTCCCTCACCATGCTAAAGTGGAGAGCCTGAAGATAACCTGGTCTATACACATAGACTGTACTTATTGTACTTGAGTTTGCTGTTTGCATCATGCTGCCAATCAGCCTGGGTGTTTTAATCATCCAGAAAGTGGACTAGATTGAAAAACAATCCTTCCCTATCGGTCACAAGAACGTTCTGCACCTGTTCAACTTTTGACGTAGATGCCTGTTTTATTCAGGCAACTGGCTGGGTTTTGCAAAAACAATTAAACACTTGAGTTTGAATTATGTCCATAACACTGTCTGGAGTGTGGTGTTTTGTCTCGCTGCAATGAAATTACAGCATGAATACATGACCTGCGACCTTTCTCCCTGCCCCCCCTCCTCAACAACTTTTTTTCACCCTCAGGCTAAAACTGTGGAGGAGAGAAAACTATGGGCCCATCATATCAAAAGGATTATTTTAGAAAACCATCAAGCCATCATTCCTCAGAAGGTACACATGTGTCTTTGCTCAGATAAAAAAAGGAGAAAACTCTGAGGGAGAGGAGTTAACACTTTTTTTGTGTGTTTCTACCTTTCAGGCAAAGGAGGCCATCTTGGAAATGGACTCAATATGTGAGTATTAATGAATGCCTGTTAGTCATACTACAGAGGTACCGCATCAATCCAGCATTGTTTTGTATCCAAGCAACATCAGAATCAAGTGGATTGTGTTCCTGATGGTTAAGTGACTGTGCTTTTAATAAATAAGGTGCACATTAGGCATTATTTTAAAAAAAAATAGAAATAATGGCTTTGCAGTTGCTGTTTGATTTTTAAAGGGTTTTTTTCCAACGAGTTCCTCTTAGACTTACATTATGACTTTAATTAATTATATTAGATACATGCCATTTAGCTGATGCTTTTATCCAAAGCAACTTACATTGCAGTGAGTTAGGGTTAGGGTATGCAGTTTGTGTGAGTTGATGAGAGCAGTGCAATAGTTAAAAGCAGGAAATTGATGAACAAAAATTAAATGAACTTTTGAAAGAGTTAATTTGTTTCACTGGGGTCCTTAATGACAGTGAATATGAGGTGCACATTAGTCAATTGTAAGTATTTAACCCCTGATGTTTTTCTCTGTGCCAATAGACCCATCAAAGTACCGGTACAGCCCAGAGCGAATGAAAAAGGCTGTGTTATGCCAACCAGATGAGTTTCCCAGGGAAGGTCGCCAGGGACGACGACAGTCGGGTAAGCATCACTCCCCGTGTGAAATTAAGTCAAATATGTTGTTATAGATGTACAAATCCACCCAATACGGTGTCTGTGAACTGGCAGAGGAAAAAACATATACTAAACCATATACTATACTATAAAACCAGCTTGTATAGTTAGAAAGTTCAAACCCAACTGTCTTCAGGCAATATTTCCTCTTTTATTTCATTTAACGTTTTGATTTACTGTATGACTTCAGATTCTTTTCCATGTTGCATTTAATTAAAAAACAAAACATGTCTGTGAATAATGTTACTTTGTAGATATGATGTGTGGGTTTAATCCCCTTTTTCCTCCCTTTTGAAGGTCATGTATCAGTGACCTCCATTTTGAATCATGATGAAGCAATGACCCTCATGATGAAGCAATCAAGTGTAACCCTTTGAAATGTGCTCATTTCTATTTCCCTCCCTCAGAGCCAACCAAACAAATTCTGAGGAACACTAAAGGTAAGGAATCTGCACTCTCGTTCAAGCCCTTTTCATATTCCATTTGTCACTACGGCATAAGAAAAGTGGCCTGGCTAATTTGGAGGATCTATTTAACTGTGGCCCTATACTTTTGTCTTGTATTTGTCTCTCATTAATCTATACATTAGGAAGTTAGGAACATTTTGGAACTATACGGTAATAAGTTGGGCAGCATTGTTTTTGATCAAGTCACAGCTGGATAGTTTTTTATGTGTGTAGTGAAAGGTAAAAACAAAAGATGAAAGGGCATATTTGATGTCAAGCATTTCTCCCATCACACTGGTGCAATTGGTGGATCCTGTGTCTGTGATAAGGGACCACCACACAGCAAGGGCTTCAAAGCTATTGTGGATAGCAAGCAATAGGAAAGGACCTTTTTTGTCCTTGTTTTCTGAGATCAAAGGCTGGATCTAAGCCCATTAGTTGCTTCATCAAGTGTCTCTGATGTTCTCTTCTCCGGTAGTCAATTGCGGTCCACAGATCATTGACTCTCCAATTAGATTTTTTCAAGGAAATAACCATTTGCATTATCTATTTTGTCTTTTCTCATCCACTTTGTGCTGTGTGAAAGCAAGATGTGCCTATCCATATCCACATATTAGAGCTTTAACCAATAGTCACCGTGTTGGTCTCCATAACAACACGAATTCTCAGACTGTCAAGTTGAATAGGTATGAGCAGTAAGATTGTCTTGGTCAAGGGCACATTTTCCCAGCCTGGTCCCTGTGTTTGCTTTGGCCAACTCCAGTCCACTGGCCGTTGTTGTCATGTCATATACACTATGTTTGACATGACAACATATAGTCAGATGAATCGGCTATGTGACACATTTTGATCTGGTAAGGGGAATATTTTGACATTTTCCTATGTGACCAAACAATGATAACATACAAAGTACAAAGTCAACATAGAATCTGCCAGTGGCACCGCTTTAGTCTTTATCAGACTAATTCATTAGAGAATAGAACTCATTATTTAAGGGAGGTATCATTTTCATCCCGTGTATTCTCATTAATCTCGTGGATTTGTGTAATTGCTATTGATGAAATATTTTGCTCTTTGTCCTTTCATTAAACATTTTAAATCTTGTTCTACCTCCTTCGCTCGTTTTTCTTATTATCGGCATGGACCCTGCAGCCATCCTCAAGGTAAACTGAATCTGATTACTTTTTAAGTCTCCCTGATAACAAATACGTATGATATGTTCCCTATTATGCTGTCCTTGATCACTGCACCGAAGGCTTAACCAAGGGTAATTGAGGTTGATGATGTTGGGTAACATTCCACTCAAGATGGTCAATGGAAGAAGATGAACCCAGAAGCTTTTCCCAGATGAGAGGAAATATATCGGAGAACAGAAACCTATTAAAAGTCATTGGCATACTAACCCTAATTCCTGGACACCATTCACATCCTCCTAATGAGAAACATGGTTTCTGTTATATCTTGTTGGGTCTGGGGGTGTGACTTCATAATTTCAGAGCTCAGAGTGTAGTTTTACAGTCTTACTATAGGGTATATGGAGACTGTGTTAGAGACCCCCCCCCGCCCAAGAGGCTGAAGTCAATTGGTTAGGTCATGGGGAGGTTTAAAAGAGAAAATGCATTGAGTGATACAACAGCATCTGTATGACTTCACACTACAGCATGCAGACAGCGAGGGGGCCCTACCAAGTGCCCGCTCCATGCAGGCCTCCGCTAGTATTAGCACCCTCGGCTCAAGCCTAGGCGAGTTTGAGAGGCCTAGTGTGGAGGAGGAGGCAGAAGAGGATCAGGAAGACATGGGCCTGAGGAAGGACTCTCTTGAGCGGCTGAGTGCCAGCGACAACGAGGAGCAGAGGACAGGGTCGCCACCGTCCCACAAGGGCAGGGTGACCGAGGGGGAGGAAAGTGATTCAGACGATATTCTGATGGAGGACGACCAGGTAGCCGACTTTGCCAGTTCCATGTTGGCCGCCATCTCCTGCTGGCACTATAGAGCCAGGGCTTTACTTTCCATGGGGGTCACAACGGTGAGGCTTTCTGCCACCATCGGGTTTCCTTCTTCCTGTTTTCATACCCCACTTTTAAGTCCTCAGCTGGCTGCTTGTGTTTTTATAACCCACTAATGTCATGGATAACAACGTGCCAATGCTATTCACATCGGCAAACGTCAACTGACTCTTATGAATGATGCTCCACCGAAGCATGGATGTCCCCTCAACTGCGTTTTCTTCAGCTAATTGTTGCATGAGCTTCATACACCAGGAGTGCCTCTTACTAATGCTGCTGGCTGTGCTGTGTGCATGTTCAGGTGGCTGTTAGTGCCTCGAAAGTACCGTAAGGGCAAAATTGACCTTGGATCATGTCTTTGTACCTGAAATGTATACATTAACAACTGAAATGTATACAAATCTGAAAAAAGGATTGGAGCTGGCATTTTAAGATGTCATAATCATTACTCTCATGAAATTCAAATTTAGTCTCAGTAGAACATAAAGAATAGGAAATAAAAAAAAGAAAAGCAACTGCCACCATCTCTGTAGTCCAACCCTTAGTCCCATTTACTCAGAGGCATGTCCTGGTAATTTACCAGTACTGTCTCTTTAAACTGACCTGGGGTAGGGCATACCGCAAAGTCTTTTACCTGTGGCAGACCTAGCCATGGTCCCAGTTAAAAGACCATCTGGGGATTCCAACCCAAGTGTGTTACATCTACAACACGCCCAGAATTTAAAGGAATGGTCATCCTTTGTTTTAGACTTAAACTACTGACAAACCCTGATGATATTTTGCATATATCGTCCTGATTGTACCAACTACATTTAATTTTTAGAATTGCATTAATACTGTATGAGTATTGTTGCTTGAACTGAATGCTTGGTGTTACATTATCAGTATGATATAACCATTAGAAGAGTCTGTTAACACAACACTAATTTGCATGCCTGCTGGGATTGATAGTCTAATCTTGTGTGCGTAGAGTGGAATGTTGATAACGAAGTTTGCTGTTATACAACACAGGCTTTGCTGTTATACAACACATGTTTTGCTGTTATACAACACAGGCTTTATCTCTAATTCGTGGGTAAATGTGTTTTTTGCCTGTATTTCAGACTCAAATAATTAGCCTCCCTCATACTTTCTCCATTATGTTAAAGAAAGGGTTGTATATTATTTCTCACTTGTGTAATGAAAGTAACATGAGTGGACCTCTGAGAATTACACAATTAACTTCTTTATTGGCATAAATAAAAGCAATCTCTGCACGCATTTGAGTCTTTCCCCCGTCAGCACAGAAGCCCTATTGCTAAAAGTAAGAAAGATTATTAAAATGTTTGAAACCAGGCTCTGATCATGTGTGTTTTTCCTCCTGAAGAATGAAGAGGGATGCCACGTTGCTGAGGAGAATGGGTGTAACCGGGAGAACGTCCAATCAGCTGGTCAGGAGGCACAGTGTGGAAAAGAGCAAAGCGGGTCCACCCGTGAACAGGTACCCGTAGTATCTAAGTTACTTGTCCATGTGTCTTGTCTCACTGTTCTGTCTGCGTCAGCCAAAAATACCTGTCATGATGGGGATGGAGGTAAAACATATCTCATCTGCAGCTGTCCTCTTTACTTCATCCATCTGTCTAAAGTTCTTGGTTCAGGGATTGGTTTTGCTGCCACCACTATCCCTACTTCAGCTAGTGCAGCTGACAGTATTCAGTGACACATTCCACCCATCTGTTCTGACTAATGTATTCCTTTAAAGGATGGCAGTGAACGTGGAGTCTTTATCTCTTAAAAAATACAATTAATCTAGCAATGTAAATCTATTCAGCCGAATTGCACAGTTTTTCTGAGAATATGCTTCCCTGATTGGCTAATTTCCATAGTTTTCAAAGAATGCGCTTCTCCTGATTGGCTCATAGTGGTGACTCAGGGTTATGAAACAGTAGCTTCCCTCCATCCTGGTAATTTCTCTTTGTCAGGTACATTATTTTTGTTATTTGGCGAATAGCATGCCTTGATATGATTCACAGCAATTGGCCCCTCAACAGAGCACATGGTACTTTTACATGTCCTCCTTCCTGTCTTACAATAGATACACTTTGGGTAGTGGCTTTTTCACACTCGAGGCTCTGGCCAATACACATTCTGCCTGAGGCTGGTCTTGTATTAAAATCCTCCCCAGCTACGGAAATGAGTCAGAAGTTCTGACGCACGTGGCTTAAATTGTGTAGTACCGTATATCATGTTAAAACTAAACAATAATATTTACAGGTACAGCCAAAGAGTTTCGCCTGTTACATCCTGTGGTTGTCATGACGGTGCTGTTATATTTTATTTTGGTCACAGCGGTATTGCATCTTTCATATTTCACTTTATTTATTAAAAAGCACTGTTTGTTACTAAGTACTGTAGATTATCTCCGGTATTAAATGTGTGGCGTGGCGTGTCTCTCAAAAGTAATTGGTCTTCCATCCAAAGACTATTGTTCATAGGTGCATTTGTGCTTCGACTTTTTCAGAAATGCTATACATCTTCTTACTGTAGTGTACTGTACTTCTGTATTAATCATGGGCAAAATGTATGGCTTCCTGTACGACTTCAATATGATATCAAATGTGATTGGTTTCAGTGACACTGTAAAAATAAACCCTAATCTTACAGAGAGATCATCTTCGCATTGAGATCAATTAATTGAGCATGAGATTGGCCTTGTTCTTATTCTGATGTTTCTTCTTCTCCAGACTTCTGTAGAAAAGCTGCTGTCGCAGATCAAGAACCCTGTTTCTGAGTCCAGTGAAATGCCTGAACCAGCCCCCTCCTCTCATCCAGAAAGTTCTACTGGAACAGCTACGGTCTGCAGCACTCCCCCTAGAGGGGAAGCCCCTAAGCACAAAGGGAACAAGGTGGACACCATGGAGGAACAGACCCTAGCCTTGCCAGAGTCTGACACAAAAACCTTGAGCAGCGGAGAATCTTCAGAAGAAGAAGAGGAGGAGGAAGAAGAAGAAGCAGCAGCTCCAGAGAGCGAGGCCAGCAGCATTCTCCCCCCCTCTGTACTAGACCAAGCTAGTGCAATCGCAGAGCACTTCACCAACAGCACCAGAAGAGGCAGCCTGGCTATGGATGATGTCCGTTCCCTTGGCTGTCCCTCACCACGCCTGCCTAGCAGAACTGGCAGCACCCTCAGTCTTGGTGGAGAGTCCAATGAAAGATCCCACTGGCTGAACAGCACTTGCTCCGAGCCCCAGGAAAACTTTGGTGGGACTGATCTAACCATGCTTTCCCCACGGGATGACAGCCTCTTTGAAACTGACAGGGGAGGACCCCGGAGGAGGGACTCCACCCTCTCGAAGCAAGACCAGCTGCTCATTGGCAAAATCAAAAGCTACTATGAGCATGCCGAGCACCAGGACGCCACCTTCTGCTTAAGGCGCAGGGAGAGCCTGACCTACATTCCTACTGGACTTGTCAGAAATTCTGTCAGTCGCTTCGACAGCAAGGATGAGACCCCTCCAGCAGAGCAATGTGCTGCAGACCCCCAAGCCAACACCTCAGCACCAGCCACTTCCACTTCAGAACCTGATTCATCAACAGCTCCAGATACCTGGGACAGCATGGTCTGCAGTGCATCATTTAACTCCCTAGAGCCTGAGGTTTCAAGTTCTGATGCAGAGGGAAGCGTAAATTCCCGTAGCTTGAAGGCCAGGTCTCAGAGCTTACAAGAAAGGTCTGTCCAGGCCGAAGAGTTCCGACCCTCATCTGAGATGATCAAGGTTTGGCAAGACATGGAGAGAGAGACCAGCAGGTCTCAGGGAGAGGCCAGAGGCCCTCTGAAATCAAGAGAGACCCAAAGGGGTTCCAGAGGAGCCAGTCCAAGTCTGTGCAGAAGGAACCAGACTCCCAACAAGAACTCTGAAACAGTGCTCGGAGAGCCCCTCATCATACTGGAGGAAGCTGACCTGAGCACCATCTCAGAGGAGTCTGTGAGTCCTTCGCCTATCAAGAACAAGCGTGTGGGGGTTGGCCACACTGAAAATTTGAAAGAGGCCCTCAGATACTGGGGAGATGATGGCAAGGTTCTCAGGACTTTGAGAGTTACCCAGCTGAGAGTTGAGGCTGAGGGGGAGGAGATCAGTGAAGAGCCTGCATCACTGGATGATGTGGAGACGGCCAAGAACAAAGTGTTACACTTGGCCCGTCAGTACAGCCAACGCATCAAGACTAGCAAGCCAGCGCCTAGGCAGCGGAGCCAAGATGTCCTGTTGGGCAAGAAGAACCTGCCCTGTGTCATAGAGGAGAAGCCAGAGAAGGAGAAGCCAGAGAAGGAGAGCTCAGGTAGAGTAGTGACTTGTTTATCCCTATATGGTGTACTTCAAGATGTGCTCTATTATTCCTTGTCCTGTGTGGTTACACTATACCTTCTTTACCTGCTTCATTGCCAAGTGAGGAACTGAGAGAACACTAGCAGTAACCTATGTCATGCAAAGTGTAACTGATTCTGATTCTCTCACCTCAGGTGATCTCTGCTCAGTCTTCTCAATAGTAGATGGTGTACTTTGTGTTTTTCAGGTAAACCCAACGGTAAATCCAACTTGACTCTGGCTCTGGCCCCATATGATCAGGTCACTGCGAAAGAGTTGAGCCCCATAGCACAGGCCCAATCTCCAAGCCTTGACCACACCCCCAACTCTGTGGGCAGTCCCCAGCTCCTCTCTCCGAGCCGCACACGTTCCAAGAGCCCAATCAGCCCCACGCCTACTGAGGGCTTCCACTGGCCAGACGTGCAGGAACTTCGCTCTAAGTACGCCCGTTCTGATAGTGACCAGTCCCATTCGGTAGGCAGAAGCCACTCTGTTCCCGAGAGGATGCTAAACTGTGGCCCCAGGAGGCGTTCAAGCTGCTCCTCGAGATTTGTTGCCTCTAATGGTCCCATTGAGGCTCAAGCATACAAGTCCCACCTCAGTGGGGACTGTGGGCCTGGAGAGGGCCTTACGAGGCTCAACCGGGCTGGTTCCCTGGACAACAGGTTGAGTGGGCTTCATCTGAATGAGCTGCAGACCCTCCAGGACAAAATCCCTAATGGTGGTTATTATATCTCAGCACAGGCTACTCTGCCCAATGACCACAAGGTCATTGTTGTTGAGAAGGTTCCGGAGGCTGAGATAGAACCCAGCTCCGATGAACCATTGGAGATGTCACTCAAGGCAAAGAAAGCAGGAGTAGATGATGCTGATGATAACTATGTGCAGATCCGCTCTCCAACCACTAGAGAGAAGATCTCTATCATGGCTGTCATCGACCGCTGCCGGGCCTATCAGGAGTCAGAGGAATATCGGCAAAGGGAGGAGGGTGGAGCGAAGGCAGAGTCAGTCAGTGAGATGAGTAAGGAGCTTGAAAAGGGTATACCCTCAAATGATGAGCTTGATGATGCCCAGAAAACCGCCACGAACTCTGCCAAAAACGCTAGTCAACAGAGCATGGTAAAAAACTTGAGAGAAAAGTTCCTTAACTTAAGGTGAACAGTGAGTCAACTTTCAAGCATGTTACTTTCAGATTTTTTCGCCACTTAAAGCAATGTAAAAGCTCTGAAATAACAACAATTACTGTAGCTTTTTGTGCTAGAGCAGCAAAAATACAGCCCAGGATTATGGTTATGTTCTGTTGACTGTTGTAGCCCTCTGGGTTTGTTTTGCTCAAATAACAAAAAATACTTATGGCAAAATGCTTGGGTTTTTGCATTTTCTGTAGGCCAGTCTTGTACTGCAATTGAATGACTCAAGCTGTACTGTCAAACTTTCTGAGGCAGTAGATTTGAGACGAGGGAGATTTGTCTCAGAAATACTGTATAGAAATGTGTAAATATGTCTGTACAGTGCTCGAGAGAACATTTCTCTTGATTCTGTGTTTTAAAGCACCTTTTGTTTACTGTAAGTTGTGATGTTGCATTACAGTATATGGTAATTGTATTGCACAACTGAAGCAAGCCGGTTTTTTGGAGGTGTCAGCACTAATTGAAACAGTTCATATTTGTGTATACTCATGTTATTGTCTGATAGCAAAGGTTTTGTTAATGATTACCACACCACTAAGGGATTGAGTCTAATATCCAAGAACATCGCTTCAGGTACTGTCATTTTACAAGCTTGATATTTCAGAATTACCATGAGACCATAATGCTTGAGTTGGAACAGGTTAATCTGTAGCAAATATTTGGATTTAATTAGATAAAATAAGCATGTCATTCTCAGAGGGTGGTCACCACCACTGTAGAGCTTTTCTATTTTTAAAAGGGGCATTCTGGGATAGGTACATCCTTTTTTGACAAATTATTAATATACTATATAGCCATTGATTATTGAGCAATATAACTTACAAATGCTTCATGAGTTCAAATGTCTTCACTCATCATAAGCCAAAATATGAGCTATCAAACTATAATTTTGATCTCATGGCTGGTCAGTCGTTGCATTCATAGGGATTTGATAGTGGTTACACTTCTCCAGCCGCATCTCTCAGCAGTTTACTAAAAAAAAGAAGCAGGGTGACCACTTTGTTGGTCTTTGAATCCCAGATTGCCCCTTTAACCTTCCCCTTGCACTAGACTAGCTGCAACTGCAACCCGACAGCTTCCCACTCGGGGGTTGCACCCAAATAGACGAAAACAAGAAAAGAAACCGCCGCACTCTATCGCTGAATAAAAACCTGCTTCAAGATATCCTACGTGTTTTTTGTGTTTTTCGTGCAGAGAGTTGAAATTAAATTTAAAAAGTCACCACGAGATGTTTTATCCGTTTTTCCCTGTGGTGGTAGTGTATTCCGGGTGCCGGCTAATGCAAACGCATTTATAAAAAGTGTCTTGTGAGTCTTGTCATTCTTCTAACAACTTGTATTTTGATGAGGGGAAAGCATGTGCATTAGCTGCCACCCGGAATACACCATCACCTCAGGGAAAAACTGATAAAACATCTCTTCTGGTGATTTGTTTTTACTTCAACTTACCGCAAGAAAGAATAACACACCAAACACATAGGATATCTTGAAGCAGGTTTTTATTCAGCGATAGAGTGCTGCGGTTTGTTTTTCTGTTCATCGGGTTGCAGTTGCAGCTAGCATTAGTCGTAACCCTTCACTGCACCGAAACTTGACTTGCCACTAAAATGCTCATGAGATGACTGGGTCACCTTCATACTTTTGGGACTATTCACTTGCCTTGAATCTAAATGTTAATGAATGTATGTCTACTTTGTAAATACCCCTTGCTGACACTAAATGGTGGTATCACAAGAATGTTCTTGTTACTCTTTGTAATCATGATGGATTGTAAAATGGATCAAAGATGGGGACAGCCACACAGTGTTGGTCCTCAAAGAGTCCTTGTATAGAGTACATAGGTTTTTGCTCTAGTCAGTCAACCTTGTACCTTGATTGTGTTTAATTGATTAGTTTATGAGCATGTTGCATTCTCTGCTACCGATTCCCAGAGGACTTCATTTACAGCAACGGGTGAATGAAATGAATTGACTTAAAACTGCTAAGAGTGAGATCTAGTACACAACTAGTGCAGTATGGATCCAGGGAACCCGAGTCAAAGGAGCCTCCCATACATCGTCATCCACAGCTAACAGGTCTTACTGTCACTACTCGGAGGCTCAACCCTTCTCTTGACTCTCTTGTTCATTTACCTCTTATTTATTAAGCTGATGTACATTTTATAAACATTAATTGTTTGTCTTTATATATCTGTGAGTATATATTATATATGTTGTATTGTACCTTGAGACGTGCTGTACAGAAGCGTTTACGTTGCCGAGTGTGTGCATACACTCCATATTAAAACACCACATAGTGCTTGTTCGTCCAGATGCCTTTTTTTGTGTCCGTGCCTGAATCAAGATAATATATATTATATAATATATGCCATTTAGCTGACGCTTTTATCCAAAGCGACTTACATTGCAGTGAGTGCATACATATGTGGTCCCAGCGGGAAGATTAATATCCTGTTCCACCAAAACAATACGTTGTGTCCCGATTCTCTTCCCTTCTCCCTGAAGTGTGCATTTGTGCACTTCAGTAAGCACAGGTTTGAAGGAGTTCCACCCCATATTTTACAGTCAATTTAAATCCAGTGAAAAGGGTAGAGAATTGGGACCCAGAGGAGATTAATAAACACTTCCTGTTAACATTTTAAAACGCGTGTTTGTCTACCTGTCTCTTCGAGTATCTTGGGACAGGATGTCTCGGGCAAGTATAACATGAATGTCTCTAGGTCCCTTTAGAATCAATCAATCCTACTGACCCTAAACAGATATGACCAGTACCACATTACCTGAATTACATAGCTTTTGTTTTTAGAAATGAGGAGGACACACTATGGTGCCATGGTTCAAGAGACTATAAATGCACTATAGACTTCACTAATGGTACTCTCACGCGCTGTTCATTGTAAAACACCAACTAACCAGTGAATTTGGGAAAAGCATTGAGCATTATGTTTTTTCACGTAAGCCCCAGCTCTTCTTTATAATGGGTTTGCGCACTAGCCGTCTGTTGTTCCGGCATTGGTTTCAACATTATATTTTGTATATTATATTTTTATTAGACAGCAGGGAAAAACAAGAACATACAGTACATTTTAATTTCCATGAGACTGACTGCCAGGGGGTTAAAGTCCAGTCTGCATTCAGTTTTAAACAAATGAGAGCCTGGTGATTTTGATACGTAAATAAACTGACATTCACCCATGCTGTTCCTGTGTTCCGCCAAAGGGAGGAGGGGATGTACTACATACATTTCTTTCTCCAAGCCCCCATCAGCAATGAGTGTCAACCTTCCCACCATCCTACGTAGCAAACAGCAGAAGATTCAGATTGAGAAAAGTAAGCCAAATGCTGACCCTATTGCTGTTGGTGATCAGGTCCAATCACAACAATGGTGTCGTCAGCAAATTTGATGATGGTATTAGAGTTGTTGGTCAATTCCATTTTAATTCAGCTGGACCAGAAGATTATTTTAAATTCCAATGAAACATTTAGCCATTCTGCCATTTTTTTGTATTTTCAATTGAAATGTCTAAATTCCTCAAAGAATCGGCCTTAACTTTGGTAAGAACAAAAAGTATTTGTATACAACAGTGGTAGGTTTGACCAGGAAATAAAGAACTACTATTAGCACTAGAGAGTAAATCAATACATTTGTTTGAGTTGCCTCTGCCCAGGCTGAATATGGGGAATTGGTTTTTCCACTGACATGTGTCACCCATGTCCTACAAGTCACAGGACATTCCACATCCAGTGTACATTTGAATTGCCTCGAGCGGATACATTAGGACGCACGATTCATCAAACTCAGAACAGAGTGCGGGTGTTTGTTTGTTTGTTCGCGTGCGTGACTGGGCACTGGTATCAAGCCAAGAGTGGCGGATGGATTCCCGATGCCCCACGTGCTGCTAAACATCACCTCAATACCTTTATGTGTCTTTTATTTCACTGGCAACAACCCTTTGACAATAAAACGGTCTTTTATTTTGTTTTAGAAACAGTGAAAACATACACCACACTCAAATAAGATATTATTTTAATATGTGCTCTATTACATTTTTGGTAATAAAGTACCATAACATTTAATTAGGATGGTACGGCAAAACGATAATATCCCCTCCCCTCCCATCTTCGCCAATACACTGCTTGAGAACTCAGTCCAACAGTCGCCAATTTGTGCGCTCTGCACTACGCAAATATTCCTTGCATGATCTATGAGATTCACACACAGGAGGGCGCATGTTCTTTGTATTGAGATGAACGCTTTCAAGACACTTTGGGTGATCATTTAAAGTGTTTCTCATTTTAACTGTATGTAATTTCACTCGTTTTTGTTGTTTCCCGCCGGACATGGGCTGCGCAATATCAGGCTTAGCAAAACAAGTCGGAGACGCGAAGGATGAGGTTGCCATCGTGAATTTAAGCGAGGAACACAGACAGATAATAAAAGATTCGTGGATAATCATTCAAGAGGACATCGCGAAACTTGGCGTTATTATGTTTGTCAGGTGAGTGAGTTTGATTTCAAAGGGTTTAGTAGACTGGGTTTATCTGAATAAATGCGTGCGTAATACCAAATGTAAAACCATGACCGAACAGATGCTCTGATTGCAAACATATAAATGAACAACGTCTTGAAATATGCTGATATGTGTCATGAGTAGAGAATTAGGCAAGCAAATATCCCATTACCAGACTAGTGACTGTTTAGATTGAAAGTATTTCAAGATTCGAAGGTGAAATAATTTTGTATGAGGGAATATCATGGATACCTCAATGTTTTTCCATGTCACATCTGTTATCAACAACCTATCTGAAAAGAAAAGAGCTAGTAAATCGTTCTTTAAATTACATCACCCTATCCTACACAATTGTCCAATGTATTGATCATAAACACAAATCAATTGTCATTACCTTTTGTTTTCTATGAATTGGTTTTTATATTTTTCACAATTTCATTCACCTGTGAAACATTGAAACATGAACTGAGTTCATTGTCACTAGGGACATGATGATCGAGATCCAGATCTTTAAAGGGATGACCCCTTCTCCCTCACCTTGATCATTGACAATTTCCATTGACCTAGGGTTAAAGGTGAAATGCAGATGGCAGAGAAATGCAGATTTTTTTAGGTCACAATATCACAGTTTCAGAAAGTTAATATATAATTGGACTCTCCATTAAATGAAGGATTAGATGTCATGATTAATGTCTGATGTGTAGCCATGGTGGCATGGTGCATTTAGAGCAATATTCAATCTTTCAGTTGAATCTCAAGTAATCTTCCAATTAACTGGAATTGAATAGGCCCCCAACTTGAAGGTTCAATTTAGGGCGTCCGTAATGGAAAATGTGTCCCATCTCTCACACCACTCCTACAGCAGGGACTCCTTCACACTCCCTCAGGGTATGCAAATAAGATTCTCTCTGTCATATTGTCCTTTCCAATCTAAGTATTTGTCAAGATGCAAATCTCAAGACTATAATTGAAACAACACTTCATTGTCGTCCCGTTGTCACTGGCAACCAACCTGTATTTCAAGCTATAATTGCTCAATAAAAACCCATTTAAATTCTCAGCCTGAAAGACCTATGACCCAACAACACCAGGCTGCCAAAATGAGAGCTAAACTTCATGCACCCCTTAGAAACCTTGATGTACGATATCTCTCCTGCCTTTCACCATGTTCAAACAGTCTGCTCGTTACGAGTACATCAATGGAAAAAGGAACTGGGAGCATAAGCAATAAACATCCACTGATGTAAAACAAACGCTGATGCAGAGCTGATAGGACTTTAACAAGCTATTTATTCGTGGGCCTCCCATATCAGTTAGGGCATTAATGGTCTCTTTGGAAGGGAGCTGTGGCAGTTCCTGTTCCAGCACCAGTGTGACGCACCTATAGACAAACTCCACCATCACATAGCCATCCGCCCACAAGAATACAAGTCACAAAAGCAAATCGGTGCATCAAAACATGAAAAGTTAAATCCACCATTAATTTCATAATGACACAATAAATAGTAACTATAACCATAAATATGCATTGCAGGTTGGAAACAAATGCTATAAATATATATAAAATTCATCTAAAATATTCAAAAACAAGCAGCAGCTTAATTTGGACTTTTGATAAATCTGTCCCATCACTTAAATAAATCTGTACCCTAAAACAGAGGTACTATGCATAAAAAGTGTTGTAATTTCTGAATGGTGAAACCAATACAGAATGTACACAAATACCATCAAATAAAAATAACTCAAAAAGAATTTCTACGTGGACAGGGATACTGGAAACGTAATCAAAACCTTTTAAATTACAGTATGTTCTTAACTAAGGCAAAATGAAACTTGACTTTTTCTTCTACAATAAATTCTTTTTGAGTTATTTGAAGGCCAACTAGATCTCCGATCACATTCTGTCACCTATCAACACTTTTTTTTACTTTTAGTACCAAAGAGAAAGACACAAGGAAATAGTCAAGATGACCAGCTTGACTGAGCCTCCTCCATGTTTTTCTCACCAAGTCAGGGTTTTTAAATCTCCATACATCCATTAGTTCTAATCCATCCATAATAGTTGTGATCTCCTTGAGTGCGAGAGGGTGATCATTTACAGTATGAATTCATTTACGGCCCATTGATGTACTTAAAACTGTGTTATAGCCCCCTACCATAATAATAGGATCATTACAGTCACTCAGCGTCTTGTTACCAGACTAATCTGATTCCATGCCCTTCTTGGTCTGAAGGGTGTGCTTGAGCTCATTAGAGCACCATGCTAACAGGAGGAAAGGTGTCAGACGCCTTACCAGTTCAGGTTTGTGGCCGTTTGTTCAACTCCCTCCCAACGCACCACAGCAGGTCTTTCTATAATGAGGGACAGAGGGTGTCCAGTGGGCCTATTAAGCATTCTGTTCAAGGATAATGTAGGTGTTAGTTTAAGGAGCATCTAGAGGTTGGTGTTAGGGTAGCTCACAATTTGTGAGGCCATTGCCAAGTAGCAGTAAACAGAGGCTTTTTGTGTTGTGCATCCTTGGCATTCAAGCCATTCCATGTATGGGCTCACACCTTTTACTGAATTTAAGTGTATTTGAAAATGAATAAAAAAAAAAAATTGTTTTACATGTAGATGAAGGTCATATATTGCGATTAGAAACACATTAGAATTACAGTAGAGCTGCAACGCAGAAGCACATCAACTCCGTTTCTCCTCATTCCTCTGGAAGAGAGTGGATTTTCTATAAAGAAAAAAATAAAATAAAATCTATTCACCTCCCCACTTAGTGCCCAAACCCACAACCCAATAGTCAATTAGAGGGGTTCTACTAAATCACCACAAACAACCAAAACAGTTACCCAAAACAACCCCAAACAGGTACCCAAAAGAATCCCACAATACCCAAAACAACCCAAAAGTACCCAAAACAACCACACACAAAAGAACTCCAAAAGTACCCAAAACAACTACAAACAGGTCCCCAAAAGAACCCAAAACAGTGTTGGATACTATAAGACACAGTTCTTAATGAAATGATTTGTTAAATGAGATTACATTCGTCTTTATATGGTTTAAAGTTGAATGACTTGAATATGTACTACTTTTAGAGATGGTATTGTTGGAATATGTGCTGTATCTTAGTCTACAAGCCACAGTTATTGATGGTATTATTTATTCAATAAACCATTTATTGTTTAAGATTCTATGGCTGGGTTGTGAAACAGACGTCAAGTTTTTGCAAACAGTAGCCCTTGCGACTTGCTCCGACCGAGCCTCGAACTTGCGATCTCTGGCTTGCCAACACACGTGATCGTCTCCTCAAATACCCGATGTTATATAGCAGAGGAATTACTACTCCCTGCTGCTATAGATATGGTCTCTACCATGATAGACAAGGCAAGTGCCCAAAAGCTGAGATCTATCCCCCTGTCCAACAACACAATAGCGAGACGCACGCATCACCGATATATCCGAGGATATGAAAGAGCATCGTATCGATAAGATCAAGGACAAACGCTTCGCTCTTCAACTGACAACAATAAGCACTGCCTTTTAATAGCCTACGTGAGATACATTGATGCAAATCATTTCACAGAGGATTTTGTAACTATGTTCCAACGCGGACAACAGCTGATGAATTATTCAAAATCATTGACAGCTACGTGAGAGAAGAGGGTTTAAAATGGGAGGACTGTGGGGATTTGCATGGACATGTCAGGGAAATGAGGAGGGCTGCGCGCTCTGATCAAGCGCGTCGCACCGAGAGCTGAGTGGACGCACCGTGAGCGGCAATCTCAATACAACAACCCCGCTTTGAGAAGATTTGCAAAGGAAAACAAGCACACCTAAGCCACTGAATGTGTATGGTGCAGGGAAGATCAATAAGTTCTATGTAGGCTTTTCTCAATTCATGATTTCCACAAGGAGAATAGGAGTGTGTAACATAGGAACATGTTTTTTTTTCAGGAATGTGTAAAATAGGAATATGGTGTTATTTGTTGTCACTAGTTGTGTTAATTTTCTCTCCACGATTTAACTATAAAAAAGTTTTAACTTTAATTGCATCTTTGTATTGTTATTTATAGAGAGAAAATGCCGGTTTGTACAACTATGCAACAAATACAATTAATTTTACCAAGAAGGATGTCGTGTAGGGGGGGGCCTGAATTATATTCAATTACCAAAGGCTTCTGTTGATTGAAAAACCATTCTGTATTCTGGACATTCACATACAGTAATGCATCCATAATACATTATTAGCACCACTATAATCGTGTAATTATATCTTCTCGCTATAGAATATAAACTATTTGTATATTTTCTCAGAGGACACACCATATTATCTTTTGACATCTCAACACTCAGATATGCTGAGACCTGAACAAAAATAGACCACAGGACGGAAGAAAGAAAATGCTTGTAATTTTCCACTGTGGGAAATTAATTGAATATTACCGAGCAATGTTTGTGAATCTATTTATCCCAACCTCAAGAGCTCACGAGTGTCCGTTGTCCTGGTAACAGGTTGTTTGAGACCCATCCAGAATGCAAGGACGCTTTCTTCGTGTTCCGAGACGTGGAGGACCTGGAGATGCTACGAACCAGCAGGGAGCTGCGGGCTCACGGCCTACGGTCGGTAACCCCTTCGCCTCTTCCACTTCCATTCATCTTTCCTCCCTCCTGCCACTCTGCTTCCTCTCAGTCGTCCCATCATCACCCTCTTGTCAGTCCTCAGGCAAGCTCTTGGCACATCCATTCACAGAGATGTGAGTGCAGCGCTGCCTTTATTTATTTCTGTGAACACACCACAGGTGTTGGATAATTTGCAAATGGAAAAAAAATAAAGCATTATGATAATTACTTACACAGGACGCATATGTTATCAGTAAAAGTAAAATTGCATGGGTTCAAGTATTAACATTTTCTGTACAATTTGTTTTCGGTAAGAGAGTAGATGATGTTGCGTTTCTAACCGAGCCCCGAGGTTTTGTTCAGGTTGCTCAGTTGATTAGAGAATGATGCCTACCTGGTTTGGCCTCAACTCAAAAGTCATTCAGGTAATATTCTTTCTTTGTACTTGAACTGCAAAATCAGCTATCAAAAATAGAATTGAGCCCAAACCGAGTGCCAACAGCCATGCAAAGGCCATGACACCTTAAAAAAGTTCACACTGCTTTTTTGCACTTCTGGTAAGACGCTAACTGCATTTCGTTGTCTCTGTACTTGTACTCTGCAAAATGACAATAAAGTTGAATCTAATCTAATCTAATTTAATCTAAAATGCATCCATTGTAGGCCAAGATAGCCAAGTTTCTGCTGTATAACCACAGGTCAATATTAGTTAATGCCCTCTAGCGTATCAGATTCAGATTGTCATTCAGAAAACCTTAATGTCCTCAATGAGGCAATTTATTGCACGGCAGCAGTTCATAAATGTCCATACCAACAGACAATCACCATCACGCCTAGAGCAGTTGGTTTACCCTAACTGGTCTTGGAGAGCTGTACGTGGGCAGATCACTCTACTGCCCTGGTAAAGACGAGACACTTAACCTGGAGTGTCTACACAGTGGCCCACAGAACACCAAGCGTTACAGTTTACAGGCTGATGGTGCTAATGAAGCAGGAGACAGAGCAGGGCCATAGAGCAGTGGGGCGCCTGAAGAGAGACCGAGGCTAAACACACGTGATTTGGAATCACCTCGTGATGAGGTAGCCCTATCTGAAACATGTGAACTCAAGTGTCTACATTGGACCTTAAGGATGTCCTCTTGGCCTGATGGTAGACAATACTACTTCCAGTGTCTTCCACATGGGTAATAATGCTGTTAATGATAACTAAATGATAACTTTGCATGAAGAGAAAGTGGCTGATATACTGTATATCGTTCTACAGAGAGGACGGGCACATATGGGCCATTCCTTTTACCTTAACAAATAATACAATGCTATCACAAAATGTGATAGCCTCAAACCTCTGTGTCTTCATGAACCAAGGCTCTGTTACATTCAAGGCTCTCACTAGCTTCAAGTGTCTCTTTTGCAGCCAAAACACAAACAGTACCCGCTGTACCCTATTAACCTCATTCAGTTCTGCTGGACGTCAGCCAGCCAGCCGGCCAACCTGCGCTGCGCTGCATTATCGTAAAGTTCACTTGGTGCCCTGGAACACACAACCAGACGAGTGTCCGTGCTAGTCAATCAGTTGCTCATGTCATAAAACCAAAACAGATGTCTCCTTTCATTTAATTAAAGTCTTAACCAGGCGACAGACCGGCTTGATACTTTCCATTCGATTATTGCTGCTTGTCTGACTCTGAAAATGGCCTCTCTCTCTCTTCAAGGACCATGTCTTTCATTGAGAAAAGCGTGGCCAGGCTTAACCAGATGGAGCGATTGGACCAAATGATCCTAGATCTGGGCAAGAGCCACTGTCGCTACAGCGCCCCTCCTAAGTACTACGGGGTAAGGTCTCTTGCCACTGACCAGTCTTTAAAGTCCTACCCTTTGGTGTGTCTGATGCATTTTCCACTAGCAAATACTTTCTTAGTCTTGCAAATGCAGTCCCAGCTGTACTCTCGCTGAACATAAAACACTCACACTTGAAGCATCATTAGACAAATGATGTATAGAGAATGTAACTGCATGACAACTTTTGAAAATGTGTCTTTGTTATTTTTGCGATATTTGATCAGATAATTCAGACTCCAAATGGCTCTGTATTTATCCAACATTCATGATTAATTATCAGTTATGTCCTCTGGGTTTATTTCAGTACGTGGGGGCAGAATTTATCCGCGCTGTCCAGCCAACCCTTAAAGACAACTGGACCCCTGAGGTACAGGAGGCTTGGCAGGTAAACAATGCATAGGAACATTCCAATCTCACCTAGCAACCATGAAGTGGTTATGAACAGTGTGTGCAGTATGAGCTGTCATAGTTCCTTCACCTCCCTCGTGTTAAACGAGGAAACACATTTGTCATTCTATGATGCATCGTTGTACTTACATAAGGGTAATTCGTGAAATTGCTGTTAGTAACCGCACTGTCGGCAGTACATATCCTCAAACAATTTTCTACAAAGTGCCAGTTCTGAGCAGCACTGTCAACTGTCAAACATAACTTGCGTGGAAGCTCATTTATAAAATCATAGTTATTGTTCTTTAACTATTTGTACCTAAACTGTAACCAAAGCCATGCAAATTGACTCCAAATGTAGTTTAGGAAATAGTCAAATCAAACTAATAAACAAAATACCATGTTGGCCATTCGTATTTTTGTTGCTGGCTATTGCTGAATATTGTATCGAGGGCATACTATCTAGACTTCAGTGCCAAGTGTGGTGGGCCTATTCTTTTTTTGTGAATTTTTATGTTGTTCAGAACACAACATGCAATACACTATTAGTTAGATACGCCAGAAAGCAACACTTAAGACATGTTTGTGAGATGACAGTGGCCTCTAGTGGATTTACTACATAAATCATAGGCCCACACAACTTGCTCCTCTGTAACCATTTACCAGACGCAGCATGATCACAGCAAATATGTACAGTTCTTGGACTCATCGCCAAATAATCATTATAGGAACATGTGCAGCTAAAAACAGTTTAAGAGGAATAGTAGAGAATACATAGGCCGACTGCATGTTCGATTTGAAAATAAATCTAAATCCACTGTTTATTCTGGCATACCTAACCAATGTGCCTTCAGTAAGAAACGTTGTGACCATGGAAGAAGAGAATTGCAATTGTGACTCAATTTCCGATGCGTGTCTGAAAACACTGTACATTTTGAGGGTTTTTTTCCGTCCCTCAGATGTTTTTCCTGTACATTACGAGTATCATGAAGCAGGGATACCAGGAAGAGGAGAGGAACCAGAGAAACGCCATGACCAACACCACCAGAGAGAGACCAGAAAACAGGCTCAACACCATGTAGGAGAATCGCTATCCAGCCAACTTGATTAACATGGATCCATTAGGGACGGCATGTTAACCATTGGCCAATTACTGCCAGGTGCCTGGAGCCTCAGCTGTACGGTTCATTGTGTGATGATGACTTTTGTATTTATTTCATGCTTCTCACAATATCACATGAACAGCCTGCATAAGTTAACAGTCGTCGTGCAGAAAATAACATGTATTCACTGCAAAGCTAAACCGGTAAGGAAACACGTCACACTGTACAATGTGCAATGTCCTGCGTAAGCAATGGGACAGTGAAGCATTTTTTTTTTCTTCTTCTGCCTCTACACTCCAAAAGTTTGGATTTGATCGATCAAACATTTATTATTTGTGTACATATTGGTTTCACCATTTAGAAATGACAAAAAAATGCCATCAAATGAAAGCTGAGAATCTGTACTTAGCAGCCAAAAGGAAAAATGCTTCACTGTCCCATTATTTACGCAGGGCACTGTATGTTCAGTTGATGGTCGTGTTACATGGTGATCATACATAGAGTATTCATAGGATGTTTTATTGAGGATTTCAATAGCAGTCATGTTGTCACCACGTTTTCAAGCTGTGCAGTCAGAAGTGCACTTGATTGTCCAACTTCAGACTGCACAGATACACCAGCCTGTTCTTACCTAGCCTCAACTTAATTCAAGTCAGGTTCAATCTTGGACTCAAATGAGCCCTTGGTATTCCTATTTTGAAGAGGTGTATGCGTATCTCGCCAAACAGGCATTCCAGACTTCACACAAAGGAATTAAGAATAGACCTCCCCAATGACAAATGTCAGTTGATAAATGATGTCAATTTTGCTGTTGTGAAGGAGAGGAGCCGTATTTGCTATAGAATGTAAAATGTTAAAAGAAAACTTTATCTGAGATGAGGTTATACTGTACATGTGCTGTTCAATAAATGTTTAGACCACAGTCATATATGACCATTGTGGGTGCTGATTAAAGCAAAGAACTACCAATGTCCTCTCAGAGCAAATGGGATTTTGTTGATCAGGACCAAGAATGTCAAGTACACAGGGACACAAACACATTCATCAATTTATTTAAAGATTTAACAAAAACATAACAGAGTGACTCACACGATCAGTGATGCCCCAAACGTCACTCATTATTTTTAGTTGTTGCACAGTACATCAAATCAAAATGGAAATCTGCATTTCAGAATAGAAAAAGACATACTGTACATGGCATCATAGCACGATCCTTATATTCCCAACTTAAGCACTTGTATCTAAATGTAACAAAATCAGACTTGAATATTCACTAAACTCAAATGTCAGTTATGAGGCTCTAATTCTAATAAAACAAAATGTCCCTAAAGTGGCTTTATGCCAGTGTTCAAATAGCGGATGTCCATGACATCAAAATATACCTCGTATTGACTTGGTGAAATCTGCCTTGTCTCTCAAACATTCTCCCTATTGTCTTCTCTATGCAAAACATATCCTAGTAGCATACAATTCGAGTGAAACCGCAAATTGAGATTTCTGGGTGGCCCATGCAGCCTCAATGGTTTCCTATGATCACATGAATGTCTCTTCATTGGAAAACAGCACCACAAGGAGAGATGATGTCTGTCTACTGTAGAAGTTAACAATGTTATTGTGTTATCAGGAAGGTAAGCTGGAAATAGCGATGGAGGCGGTCTTGTTTTTAATATTTTGATGCAGCGGAGCAGGTATAAAGAGAGGTCTGAGAAGCCAAATGCAGAACTTCACTTCTCATTGGGGAGCTTTTGCTTTCTGACTCTTGCTTTTTCTGTCTCTTTTCTTCAGACCATCCAAATGTGCCCGTAACAGGAGGGAATAGGCCTAGACAGGGCAGCCAATGTAAACTATTCACATCACTCCACTTAAAATGGTAACAAACAAAATACTGATGCCATGCAAATAAGTATCGTAGAAAAACAGTTTTTTTTGAGAGCCTGCCAGAAAAATGCCAAAGCAGGGCAACTGGACATTAATTGAGGTAATTTATTTAAAAGAGAATATCCATAATATTGTCCTGCTATTATCATTAACTCTCAGGCCTCATTCATATAGCAAGGTCTAGAGCAAAATCCTAACTTGCCCCTGCTAAAATCAATGGAATGTATTCAGTTGCAAACAGAAAAAGAAGCCTGTGAGATGTTTCCCCTAATATCCAACGTCTCGGTTGTGAAAAGGTGGCTTGTATCCAAACTGAAAAAATGAACTTGTAACTGGGCTAGACAATTATTACTCCAATAATGTCACTGCAGATGATTCTCAACACAAATTGTGTATGCTGAATTAAAGGTGCAAGTGCTTTAAAGGCGAATCTGACACTTGACTTCAGAATGTGCTTGACAGAACTCCACAAGACATTTGTGCTGGCCTCTCAAACCGCACAAACAATTTGCATACTTTGCCGGTACCTCCGATATACTGAGATAAGCGGTTGCTAGTCAGAGTTACGACATGAACAACTCAAATTGTAATAAACTGTGCGTAGTGAGCTTGAGTTAAGCAGGGGGCAAGATAGGATTTCACCCTCAATCAACAAGCAAGTGAGGTGTGAGACAATACCTCCACATCCCAAAATGAATGACTGAACTCAGACATTTAGGACCACCAGTGATAAGGATGAGACATCTTTGAATTAATTAACAATATTTAACTTCTGTAAAACCATGAAGTCAATCCATTTCATAATTCCATGCCACTACATCTCACTCACCATCTGGAACTTAATCACCTCTTTGGAGCTGACCTAGAGAGAAAGAGATGAGTCTGATATACTGTGGGAGGACCAGATAGTAAAGCTCTCTCATTCTTTAGAGTCAAATATTGAAAGACGATAATGACGACATTAACAGGAGAAAGATAGTTTGAGGGTTCGATGCATTTTTCTACATCTACACTATGTGGAATTAGTGCTCACCACTGTGCTAATTTTTTTCTTTGCCCCTGTTGCTCTGAGGACGCACTTGGTGTCACAGGGTTCAAAGGTATCTGGTGCTCCTGTCCTTGGTTTGGGTTTTGTCCTTCCATCGTCTGCGAGGAACAAATAATATTATCACTCGGAGATGATGCTGCACTGGTTGATTAATTAAACAAATTTATCGTTAGGCTACCGGTAGTCAAGAGACTGGAATCAACTTTCTGGAATTAACTTTCTTCCCAAACGGACAGGTGGTGGTGTGTGCGCGCCATTGACATCTCATCTGCAGTGCGGGTCTTGCACTCTTACTCAATTATTTGTCAAGTACCCTAAAAGGCGACAAGCGTCCAACTACTTACATTTTTTCAAGGTAATATACACCGTTCCCGAGCCTCTGCACCTCTGGAATATTCGTGTCAACTCCGTCAAAAACTATTGAGATGAAAACGAGTGGTACGAAAAGGTAAGCGATCCACCCAGGTGAGTAGCCTCAAAGTGGCTCCGCGTTATCCATCGGATTTCCAATTTGCAACATTCGATACGATATTGTGTGACATGTTGTTTGCCTGCATCGTCGATAGAGTGAAATATTGAAGGAAAAAAGTTTGACCTTACCGTATCGTTCTCCAACAAGACCATGGCTTGGCGCTGTTTTTTCTCACTGATTTACTAAGGACCGGGAGCGATACCGTTTTTGCATGGAATAAGCCCCACCCACCGGTTTGGTGTGTTCCCTCATTTCGTGTCCCTCCTCTTCAACAGCCCATATTAGGAGTTGCAAATGCAAAACCAATTTTCAGTAATAGCGCCTACTATTACCATTGGCATTATGCTGCCCACGTAGGCTAGAGTATCAGTCAAACGTGTATCTTACTGTATTGTCAATGGTTGCATGGAAGTAGACTTTTTTGGTGGTCGGATTATATATTGAAATGAACATGTTTAAGGCCCGTTAGCATCTCCGCCAAGCGAGTTAACTTGGTTTGTAAGCGGAAGGTCGATACTCGCTTAGGCCACTCAACCCTACAGTTCGCTACAATATCAATTTCTGAACTGACTAATTGGATATTATCAATGTGATAGCACATTTAGTCAATACAAATCTTGGAAAAAGATTGAAAACACCCTCATTACTCACAAAATGTGAGTAGAAGCGTACTGTAAAAGAAGCACTTATTGAAATATAAACACCTGCAAAAGGGTATTCCCAAACGGTTCATTCCCATAGTGTTGGTTGTTCATACTACAAATATGCAAAAAGTAGACATTCTATTATAATTTTTTGAGTTTCTTACGACATCTGAAATAAGTCAGCATTTATGACTGAAATCAGTTTATTACAAATGATTTGACAAAACAAATAAATGTTCTTGATGCACAAACTAGTATGTGAAAGGTTCAAGACAAAACATCTGCAAATGAATATTAATCACAACAAAAATAATAAATAAATAAATCTGGAAGAACATAATTTAGTTTAAAAAGAACATTCTAGCCTTCAGTGAGACCATAATCTCAAAGTCATAGAAAAACGTTTTTTTGACGTTAACATATTCACGTACAGTTTGGTTTGCTGTTCATTTTCTTTTCTAATCATCTTTTTACACAGCTTATACTTTAGTTGCATGCATTGTAACAAAAGAAAAAGTTATTTTGAGAAACAGGAAAGCAAATAGCCCAATGACATCACCCTAAGCAGCAGCAGTTACATCATCAGAGCAAAAGCCAGTCAGATGTCTGGTCTGGATAGGCGATGAATCAATACATTCTCAATGGCTTTAGGCAAATAAACACCATGGCACCATTGATGACTGTAAAAACAACAAAAACGTAGCATTTAGCATAGATATGGTCTGTAGTAGTTTGACAGAAATCTAACTGACAAGTGCTACCCTAGAACAGCCTGCCCTTGAAAGCTAGAACATTGCAAAAACCTACATTTCAGCCACAAGTCATTGAGTTTACTGCTTAACTTAAACATACTGCTTTATTTTCAATTCCACCCACACATTATGAGGTGTATCTCAAATGAAAAAGTGCACATTTGGTGATCTAGGCCTGGACTCTCACCCAATTAAACTACATATGGTACACACATGCACTTTCACAAAATAATTTGTTAAATATTTGTTGAATGTTCCTATTCTTCTTTAACTTACATCTATACAGCATTCATCACACATAATCCCACCAAACTCCAGCTGCCTTTTGCAGATGAAGGGAGTAAAGTGAGACATTAACTCACCCACAACAGTTGAAGAAGTCAGTGGCGCTTTTAGTGCAGACCGACACACACAGTGGGGCATAATAATGCAACTTCTCCATTACACATTTAAAGACTTGGCACACTACAACACACAGTCAATTTAGGGAGGACACACACAGTGAATTTGGACCCATTTATGGGTGTACGTTGAAAAGTGGTGCGATGCGGAATAAACAGAAGCAAATTAAATGAACACAGCAAAGAGGTCAGAGTGGATGCAAATAAGGATGCACATATTGTAATTGTCTCCAAGTGACAATTGAGGGCAAACAGCATGTGGATGCCATGCAGATACTGTAGGCCTCTCGTTGCATTGCAGACTCATTTAGTGCACAATAGAGTATGAGATGAGCTGGTAGAGGATGTTGTTGAGGTAAAAATGCCCTCTCGTACAGTATAGATGCACCTTGATGTTATTGTCTATTATCAGGACCTTCTAAGTGCCTGAAAACATTCAAAAGAATACATACTGTACCCTACCTTTAAGTGTATTTGACACTTCAGGACACTTCAGGCACAACTTAAATTCCAAATCTATTCAAGTGATATTGACTAAATTCATATCGTTGGGTGTCATTAGGCGTCAAAGACATTCTGATTTAGTTGCAATTGAAGAACGCAGTCAAACCACGGTAACAGAGTAGCCTAAAGGTAACTAAACTTGACTTGATTTAGCATTAAGAAATCAAGTCATCATTACTTCTGTACACATGTTTTTGGCTACCATTGAGCTGCACTGGTAGACACTAAAATATATTAAACTAAAAACTGTATTTCTGAGCAACAGTTGTACTACAGACCTACAGAACCAACCTTATAACTTTGCTGGTTTTTCCAGAATATGTTAACATCAATTCAATCATCCCGTCACTCTGAAATCCTCAAACGCGAAATGTACATTGACAGGAAAAAGACAACCTGTGTTCCTCACACCACAACGAGCTACATTAGTACCATACAATCAACGCATCAGAGAAATCTGGCACCACTAGCATGGAATCACCAACTCGCACACGTAGATTAACTTTTAGAGAATAGTTTCCAGGTCATGAAGATCTAACATAAAAGATATACCCATGTCAAGATTCATATATCATTCTTACATTTCCATCCAAAAGCTACTGCAGTAGAATATGACGACAAACAAAATGGAGGATACTGTATAACTCCATGTCTGCAATGTAGATTGTCGTTTGTCCTAAGCTAACAGCTTCATTCAGAAAGGCAGCATTTTAAAGACGTTTATGCCAAGATTGCTTCTTTTCCTTCCTATGTTATATTCTGTATTCATTTGGGGGGGTCAGAGGTCTAAAACCTAACATTCTATGATGCACTATTCTAACATTCCGTACTCACAACATTCATATAGAACAGATCTTAATCATTTTCACAATATCAGACAATCATAGCAATTAAAGAAACAAAAAGAGAAAGTGGCAGTTCATTTCATTCAATAGCTTTTGGCCAAGCAGTACAAGGTTCCAGTCACTCAGGAACATTCAATGAATCATATTTTACAAGACAAGCATAGGACCCTAGCACCCTCTCCGTGTGATGTTGCTCTGTTACGCCATATCATTGAAGCAGCCCAGCACATGTTCTCGTGGACAGTGGCGGTGTTTTCTTTATGATTATCAATATGGGGAACGCAATGAGTGCATGGAACAACCCTCGCAGGGATGTGGCCTGTTTTTTTCCTGGTCATCTGGGTAATGCTGGTCTCCCACATACTGTACCACGCAAAGGACAAGTAAACAAGGCATATGCTATTATTTTGTACAACAATCCACTTATTGAAGAAAGCAACAAGATACTTCTTTTTTACGCAGCTTTGCCTATTTGCAGTTGAGCTTGTGCAATATGGAAGCGGTTCTAAACGGCGGTAGTCGGTTACATCTTTGCCACTCAAAATGCATGTACAGTGCTGTGTCATGATGATGTTGCTATCACCATAAAGACATTACCTTTATTAGTTTTGCCTTACGTCTCCCTTTTCAGCGAATGAAACGTATTACAGCGTAATGAAGGAAGATACCACTAGAGGGTGCTACAGAAGCCTAACTAGGCCTTAAAGTTTGCCCCATCAGGTCCCCGAGAGGCCCTCTTGGTGGTGACGTTGGCATTGGAAGTGGTGGGGCTAGTCGAGGGGCCGGAGCTCCGCTGCTTGTCCCCAGTGGGCTTAGTGGAGGATTTCTTCTCTCTTGAAGCAGACCTGGCCTGGTCCCCTGAAGCAGCAGCCATGGCGGCCATCTTAGGATTTCCACTGGGTTCCACGATAGTGTTGATAACTGCAGAAGCAATAACATTTACAGTCGCAATAGATTCTTCATTATAGGCTTACTCTGGATATGTTTTAAGCTTCAGTCTGATAGTATGCATAGGGCATGCAGACATATGGCTTTTCAGGAACAACATAATTCCATATTCCCAATGCTTTCAGGACTTCTAGTGCTTTTTAGGAATATTACAGCAATGCAAATAACTTTGTATCTACTGTAATGCTAAATAGCAGCAACAAAGAGTAACCCTTACTATACATAACACTTACCTTCTAGTTGTTTCTGAACTCTTCTAAGCTCCTTCAGAATGGAGGAGATTTCCTGAGAATGAAAAACAAAACATGATAAAGAGACATTTTCCCATGGGATTTTAAAACTCACTGACCAACAATAAAGGGAGTGCAAACCTTGTTTGACGTTTTCAAAATGGGGACTTCATTTTCAGCGTTGATTTTAGCTTCAATCTCCTCCCAAGCCTCCGTCTTGTTGTGAAATAAAACCCTGACAGGGAAAAATAAATACAGTGCCCTGCATAAGTAATGGACTTAGTGAAGCATTTTTTCTTCTTCTGTCTCTGTACTCCAAACGTTTGTCTTTGAATTCAAACAGTTAATATGAGGTGAAAGTACAGATTCTCAGCATTTATTTAAGATGATGTTGCTATCACCATAAAGACATTACCTTTATTAGTTTTGCCTTACGTCTCCCTTTTCAGCGAATGAAACGTATGTTCAGTAGTATAATCTGTATCAATATCTGGAGATTGACTTGGCCAGTCAGCAACTTTCCACTTTTTGGCCCTGAAAAAACTCCCTGCATCAACTAAAGAGGAAACGATTTGCTATCTCTTTTCCCATTACTGTCAAAATAAGAACACAAAGTAGGAGGTACATCCAAAATTCCCTTACTTCATTTTCTCAGCCAGCTGTTCTGTGTTCTCCCGAATGGCCTGAGAAAGCTGAGACACAGGGTTTAACATCAGGTTGTCCAAAATGACCTGGAGGGAACACATGGATGTCAAACAAACCGAACGCTTATACAGTAGTTTCACCTGAATCAATGTACTGCAGTCTAATTCCCAGCAGACTAAAACTAACTGCAACAAGCTTTGCGTCTTGAGTGTCATTTATTTCTGCGTCAGCCAGCACTATTAGTCATAGTTCCTTGGTTTCCAAATCATAAATAGTTAGTGAGAGTGAAAGAGAAATGGGCGACAGGACAGAGACCTCTTCACGGTTCCATGGACGCCGTTGCTTAGAGCTCAGGTCTTGGTCATTCATGTTTTGATCCAGGTCCAAGACAGCGGCGGAACCTGGCGGAACCTTCTGGTAGTTTAAGCTGGCCTCTGGGATATGTTGGACCAGCTGTGAAGAAAATAGAATAAGTGCATGGTCTGCATTTTCTGAAAAAACGGCAATGACCATCACTACTGAGAGAGTGCCCCAAGACATTCTACTTTAAGGGCACAGTGATCTCCAAAGACTTGCAGGGGAGTGAAAAATATGTTGTTATACTAGAGAAAGACCAGGGTGAACAGTGCTTTGTGGATGCATGCACCAAGCCAACATGCAGTTATAACGGTGAGAGCAGAGCACTCACGTGCGCAGTGAATTTTAGTATTGCTGGGATACAACAACAAAGGAAAGTGATGGCGGTAGAATGTGCAGGTTGCAGTGACAGTTAGAAGTAGCAGGCCTTTAGCAGGCCCATAGCAGGCCCATAGCAGGCCTTTACAGTATGAACCTAAAAGGTCTTTCACCATAAACTGCAAGCAAGATCATCAAAGCATCCTCCAATACAACTGTCAGAAACAACATAAGAAAATATAATACCAACTAAAAATCTGTAGCATGACAATCCAACACCAAATGAGGAGAGTGTTAAGATCAATGGGGGGTGGGGTTATGTGAGGTGAGGAGAAAGAGAAAGGAAAAGTTAGGGACAGACAGACAGACAGACTGATGAGTAACTGAGGTATGCACCTGAGATGGGAGGACCCCCTGCAAAGATGAATATGGACTCTGTACAGTAGAGAATAGAGAAATGCTCATGAGAATCTAAGGCGCGGTAACGGATCCTTTGCGTGACACTGCGCCTGAATTGGATATCAGATTAGGGATCGTTATGTTGTTGTTTAGTGGCACATCAATGGTCGTTGGTACTCTTTATTTCTGACCAGATCTAGTTCCACTTGATTACGACTTTCCTTGCCAGTTGCCACTGTTGCCTCTACACACTCTTTATGGTTGTAGGCCCAGGATGCTGTTAAACACTTAGTGATGAATGAAGTACTGTAAAGTAATACACAATGTAACTTAATGAAGGGGAAAGTACACAGTATACAGTCCTTTATAAGTCCTGATGTGAGTAGTTGGAGGGGCATGTTTGAGGTGTATTGTGGGTATTTGTGCACCTCTTCTCGGGCAGACATGGTAGAGGCGGGCGTGTTGGGCATGGAGCTGGGAGAGGTGGTGGTGCCCATCCCAGATGAACTCTGTGAGTCCCCTTCCCCGGCAACATCATGGATTTCACGGGCCAGGATGGCAAGGTCTTTGGCCAAGTCCTGACTGAGCCTACAATAAACATGATCACATACATATCAAAACAAATAAATCATATCAAAACAAATTTGATGCCCCTGAATACACAGCTACCTTGAGGTACACCTATCTCGCTGTGACTCAGCGTTACATAAACATGCGTCACCATTCTTTACATGTGGATATGGTATAGTTATAGTAAGTGGTTTCAGGTTATCCTGTCAAGGCACAGTAAATGCTAGGTCACACTACTTTGCGATCTCGGCGCTATGCGTTGACCAGTTTTGGTAGTGGTCTGCCTCGTTCTGGACCTCGTCCTCTTCGGTCTCCAGAGATACGGACTTGGACCGGGCCGCTGCAGCCTTCTGGCCACGGGGCGTCTGTGTAGAGGTAGACGCATGGGAGCGTTTCTGTTTAGGTGTGCCAGAACTGGCCTCATATTCCTCCTCAGATGTGGACGTAGAGTCTGAGCCCTTCTGTCTTCGACGGGAACCTAACAAAAAAATTAGAGAGTTCAGAGAGAGGTACAGTATCAGGGTAAGAACTGAAGTGTATTTAGTGTCCATATTACATCCATTGATTATTTCTCTCATTGATTTATTTAACAACTGTAGCTGATCCCAGATGCTAGTGCACAATATTCATATTTCAATATGTGTAACTCTCTGTAGTATGTTCCTAAATCTTACATGTACATCAAAATAAAGAGAACTGGCATAATGGCGAATAGCACTATGTCTCTGATGATGTCTAGACAGGAGCTGTGTTTCTATGGTAACCACTGCAGGCTCCAAAGGGCGTCACACTGCTTCATGCCAACAGAACCAAGCTCCTGCTGAAATATTAGCCAGAATACTAACTGCCCAGCATGATCAGGCTACTCACCTGAGAGACTGAATCAGACTCACTCCGAAAGGCAGAAAAGGTCATGTCTACTCACTAGAAGGCGTTGTTCAAATAATATGGAAATGCCTCTGTGCTTGACACAAAATACACCTTTCCCAACTCCCATGAGTGGCCGATACTGGCCGATACTCACTGGTAGTGCTGGAGTATTTGGCACCACTGGACCGGGTGCGAGTCATTGGCTGCTTCCCTGAAGCTCCGGCCCCTCTGGCAGCCCCCTGCCTGGCCTCACCAACCGATGTCTTCCTCGCCGGCACAGCAGCCTCTGCACTCCGGTTGGTGAATCCAGGCCTGCCTGTGGAGGACGACTCGTTGTCGCTGGGCGCAGTAAAGGAGCCTGTGCGCTTCCTGGGCATGGCCAAGATGTCCAGTCTGGAGAGCTTCTTCGCGTCTGCCGATGCCTTGGAGGGTCCACTGATGTGGTCTGAGTTCTGAGACCCCCTGTCGGTCTCGGCACCCTCATTGTCAGAGGTCTCGCCCAGGCGTGCCCGGCGGAGCATGGATGCTCGGGTGGGTCTTGGCGCTGAAAGGCTATTTGACCGGGTCAGCACCTGTTGTGCCGCAGTCTTGGCCGCCTTTGCGTCGTCCTCTTTGTGCAGAGGAGCAATGAGCTTCTTGTTGCGACTTGCAACGCGGGTTCCGGCTTCATGGTCAGACGCTGCGCCAGAGCTGTGCTGGGCAGAACTCTGCTGACCCTCGGAGAGGTCAAGGGAGCCACGGTTACCTGTGCTGCGGCGCATATGAAATCGCTTGCCTACCTCTGCCTTACTGGAGTTATCAGAAGCCACATGGCTGCGCCTTTTCTCGGACAGCCGCTCACGGGCTGTGGGCTGGCGGCCTTTCTCCTGGATGGATGGGCTGGAGGAGGACCTCTCCTTCTGGAGGCCACTGACAACGGTTCTCTTCTTGGTTGCCGTGACGGGAGTGTTCTTGTTGCTAACCAGGCTTACGGTGCTAGCAGTATCCACATCCGATTCTCCGGATAAAGAGTCGTCCATGTGGCTGGAGGAACCTCCTCTTTTTGAGCTGCGGCCAGAGCCTGATGATGGGAACTTGAACTCCAGAGAGGCGAGAGCACCTTCCGCTTCCCTGAGAAAGGGCTGTGTCTCCTGGACTGCCTCTCTCCTTTGCTCCATGTCCCTCAGGGTGGGGTGGCTTGAGATGTGGGGGAGCCTTTTGATCTGCATGTCGTCACTCGGTCGCTCTTTGGTGAAGCTCTCCTGTCTCACAAAAGAGGAGGAGCCGGTGGGGTTGTCTTTTGTGGGTACGACGTCCTTGTCCTGGGAGTGAAGGTTAGGGGCTGAGTTGTTAGGCTTGACACCTGGCCTACGGGGCTCATGGCTGCTCAGATGCCTGATTAGAACCGTGGTTGGGGATGTTTTGGCTGGGGGATCTCGTCCCTTCTCAGACTGAGCCAGAACAGGGCTCCGTGCCAGGTCTTGCTTGCCCAAGCTGTCCTCAGATCCAATATAGAAGGAGGTGGATTTGGTAGAAGGAGACAGCTTATCTTGACCCCTGTATTGATGTCCACTTTCCCCTGGTGAGGTAGTAGCAGCCCCTTTCCTCGTCTGGTTCTTCCTGGTCCTCTCAAGGATAGAGCCATCGTCTGAGCGACTGGTATCACTCAGGCTGTCTGGGTCTACATCATCCTGGACACACAACCTCTGGCTAGTGTCCTGCTGACGGGGTGTGCCAGAGCCCCTATCCATGGGTTCGTGACCCTGATAATGGTCGTGCCGGATCAGGATGCTTGGGGTGGGACTCTCTGGCTTGTCTCCAGGAGGCACCTGGGGCAGGAGCCTTCTGGTTCTAGAACTCTGGCTTCCCTCTGATTCCGAGTTATCAATGATGTGGCTCATCATCGACCGATTCATGAATCGCAAATCTACAAAGAAAGGATCATACTTTTAATTCTTCAAGTTAACAGACATATCACGGGCAATTTTCAGTTTGCTGACAGAAGTTCTGAACAGTCAGTGCAGTCAATCACACCTCCTTCTGCAAATTCCCCCTGAGGTGGAGTAGATCCCGGTTCGGTGTAGCTGTCTGCGAGGCTTGCCCACCGAGAAACCCATTTAGGCCCCTCCAGTGATGCATTGTTAGCAGACTGCATCTGAATGAAACAGTTGAGAGTTAGATATAGCACTGCTGCCAAAAGTTGATGGCAACGAATATAACATTGCACAAAACTTGACAGTACACTGCAATGAGCAGGTGAGCAATCCTGCCGAGAGATTTTGTAGCCATGTGGCCATGCAGGTCAGTTTCCCCATTGAAACCCATGTTAAACTTTGCATTACATCTGGCCAAAATGCGATTTCTGTTTATATTATTTCCTACTACTATATGTAGTCTTCTCCCTTCTACAGATTTTTTTCATAGCCCACAAACCACATCAGAAGCATATTCGTTAATTTTGAGGGAGGGGGTTTCACCAAATTGAAGGCACATTACAAGCATACACGCACGTCCAAGGCGTGCGTCGGTGAGTACATCAATCAGGTCAGAAAAAAAAACGTAAAAAGCACCTCTACTTTAGCAACGGGCTGCGCCTGCGTAGGTTGTTGCCACCAATTAGATGTCTCTATGAATGCTATGACAGTGCCTATTAACGGCATTTCCTGGATTCACTGCGCCAGATCTCAGATCTCTCATAGAAATCCATTGAAAGGTCAGTAGTTAGTAGTATCTATATGTATATGTATATCAATGGTACTGAGGGGCACTGTACAAGCCAAAGGGGTATCAAGGACAAAATTATAAACATGCATATATTTTGGGGTTGGAACATGGCATCTATTTCTCCTGTAGGACAGTGAGATTACCTGAATTGGGCCTGAGGGGGCGCCACTGAGGGAGGCTGGGTATAAGCCATGCACAGACATTGCCATTTGATCCATAGTGCTACCGTCGCTATGCCGGAGGCTAGCCTGCTCGTCCTTGCCATCATTTATTACAGGTCTATACACTCCTGCGGTCACATCACTGTATTCCGGTGAGTCGAGAACGCCAAACACCTGTCAGGGACAGACCATGCATGAGGAAGGAGGAAGGGGCACTTTGCAAGGGTCAGCAGGAGGAGAGGGGGATGAGAGATTGGGTAGGGGGAGGAGGTTGCGTGCATGCATCCCTCAAACTATTTGTTTGTAGGATTTCAGTGTACCATTGTTGTTAGAACACCCCTCCCCAATTATTTTACTGATCACAATAATTACATATTGTGAGCAAGGCACTTGGTCGATCGTGAAAAAATGCCAAATGGTGGTGGCACAGACCTTAAAAATGTTGAGGAGTGAGTAGTGTGGTGCACTGCAAGCTCACCTGGTCAATCATATTGCGTGCCTCCTCCACGTCTTTGTCCTGAGACTCCGTCTCAATGGTATAAGTGCCAGCGTCACTCAAACTGTCCTCCTCCTCATTCCTCACCACACCACGGACACCCAGGGGCAGCATAGGGGGCATAAAGGGTACAGCTGAGTGGACCGGAGAGGCAGTCTGGATGGGGGTAAGGGAGGGAGTTTGGGAGAAGGTGGGAGCAGGGGTGGGAGAGTGGGAAAGTGGAGGAGGTTTCAACGGGGAGGAGGGGTAAGAGATGGAGGAGGGGGCAGGGGGTTCTAAGGGGGACGGAATGCGGATGCGAGAGGGTGACATCATCACTGGTGGTGCAGACATGGGAGGGGGAGATGTCTTATCTCTAGTGGGGGACAAGGTGCCATCCTTCAGGAATCCTGCTGCAAACTCCTGGGCCAATTTTGACTTCTTCCCTACACTGCCAAAGGGCTTGATGGTGATGCTGGACGAGGAGCGGGAGGAAGGCCCGGAGGCGGAGGAAGAGGAGCCACTTCCTCCGCTCAGAGGTTCCTCTGTTTTCTCCCTCTTCAAAGAGCTGGACCTTTGGGGGGCGCTGTGGCCCTGGCCCTTCAGTGGAACTGTAACCTGCTGTGTGGGCGGGATATGCCCGTGCATGGAGGCCGGCCTCTCCCCGCCCTTACGTCGCTCCAGCTTAGCTTTGAGGGCAGAGTAGGAGTCGGCATGGGCAGGATTGTGTGTGAAGGACTGCGAACGCTTCTTGCGCGGGTTGTCATCGAAGAACTCTATGATGAAGGCTTGTTGGCTAAGGGGCTCTTGGTGGCCCTGCTTGGAGGAGCCGACGGAGGGGGACTGGGCCTCTGGAGGACTCTGTGACAGGGGCCGCTCGGGGGCTGGAGTGTGTTTGGGTGGGGAAAACTGCTGAGGCTGGGGTAACCTCTGTGACTGAACTGACTGCTGTGACGGGACTGACTGGACTGTCTGGTGTGATTGGACTGACTGGTGTGATTGGACTGACTGGTGTGATTGGACTGACTGGACTGTCTGTTGTGACTGGACTGACTGGTGTGAAAGCTCGGAGTGGACAGTCTGGTGTGACAGCTCTGACTGCTCAGACTGGATTGAATGGTGCAATTGGCCTGAATGGTGCGACTTGCTCCGCTTCCCACTCAAGACAGGATCTTCAGAATCACTTTGGGTCCCGTCGTCATGGTGGTGTCCTAGCAACCGACAACAAAAAACAGCAAATGAGGGACATAAAAACACATCACTAAGTGAACCAACCCTTTCCCCCACCACCCAAGTTATAAGACGTTTAGATGTTTCCAGTCTAACCTTTGAGGGTTTTGGTGTTAATGGCCAGATCACTCTTGGTACTGTAAACATCCTCACATGTGGGACGCCTCCTCATCATGCTGACATCACTGTGCACCAACCAATCAGCCACCTTGCACTCGGCTGACATCACCTCAGTGGGCGTGGTGGCCAGCGGTTTCCCAGATGGTGTTTGTTGATGCTTACGTTGGCGTGAAGAGAACTTGGTTACATGGTCCTTGATCTTGATCTTGCCTGGGGTGCAGTCATCAAACTCGATAGTGAAGGAGGCATGACTCTGCACCACAGGGACAGTGGGGGTAGTAGGAGTGGAAGGGGCAGGAGGTGTGTCCGTGTCCTTGGTGGGGATCTCGTGGAGCTCCATCCCGGGCGATTTGGGATGTAGATGGAACTCCTTGGTGGGGATCTCAAAGTAGCTGGGCTCCCGGTGGTAAGGGAAGACCGACTTGCCCTGCGAATCCCTGTATTCTGCAAGGGAGCCATTGACCTCCGGCTCCAAGTTCGAGCCTTCCTTTGGAATCTCTGTAAGTAGAAACATTCCAAAATACCAATTTCCACCTGTAATATTTATTTGTCATAAAAAAATCCTCTAAATAGGAAATACTCCACAATTGAATCAATTATTATTTAAAGGAAAAGATCAAGTAAAGGGGGGCTGACCGGAGTGACCCTGTTCTGGTCTGTGTCCTTCACTGTGCTGTCCTTTGCTGGCTGCTTCATCCTCCCCCCACCACGAGGGCTGGCCATATAACGGGGTGGGCCGGGAGATTGGAGCCTCTGTGAGAACACACACACAGAGCAAGTTTTCAGGTTTCAAGTTTATTTGCCATTTGTAGTTCGTTTTTAAATCAACCAATTATTTGATTTCAGTGAGGTTAAAGTAGAGGTTCTCAGAGGTTTTGTTTTGTTCTCAGAGGTTTTGTCAGATTTGTTTCATCATTTAGAAATGACAACCCTTTTTATCCATAGTCCCCCTATTTCAAGGCACCAAAAGTATTTCACCAGCCAAACTACAGAGACTTCACTGCAAGGTGCAAACCACTCGTTATTCTCAAATAGGATGGTTCAGGTTAGGATTAACTGGGTGCTGCAGTAACATAAGTTGTTTCTCTAATGCATCACACATTTTCACATTTACCTCACATACTGTAGAAGTTATGTCCAACAGGAGGTAGCTTGTTCCAAGAGGCCCAGACAAAAAGACAGACATACAGTACATGCTTCCTTACAGCTGTCAAACTACCCATTAATAACCCCTGTACACACCCCCATAATGGGAAAATGAAGAGGCTGGTTAATGCTTGACCATGAGTCCTCATTTAACGCCTCTGGCAGAACAGCACTATTAGGTGTGAAGTTAAAGCTGCCATCTTTAATCCACTGTTTCCCACTGATTAAATCCTTGAGGCGACATTCAGGGCTTTATACCAGCACAGAGGCTGCACTACAGAGTTTTATGTCTGTGCTGATTTCAGTATAGATTCACTTGGATTTCACTGGCTTGTATTTACATCACAGGGCAAGGAAAAGGGCTTTTCAGGCAGGCACATAGGTTACAAGGTTGCCCATCCCGCTAAAGCAGTTGTGTTAGCTGCTTGTTAGCCTAGAGTGATCCATTTACCATGGTGTGAGGGTTATGTTTACCCTGTCCGAGAGCTGGACAGGGAGCGCACTAGCATGAGTGCAGAACAAAATCAACCAGGCCACCGGGGCTGAGCTGCGACTATGGGTGTGGCAACCATTGTCATGGAGATGGGATGTGGCCACAGCCACCAGAGAGGCAGACAGAGAGAGGGAGAACGATGACAAAGTGGGGGAGGGGAGAGAGGGAGGGGAGGGACAATATTATGACTGAAATAGGATGAGCTGACGCTGACATCATGGTCAAGGCACTTGACTCTTTTTTGCTTTGAGGAAAAGCTAACTAGTAAAATGCTCACTACCCATTCCATGTTGGGGTTTTGCTGAATCACATTTTCAGAGAACAGCCTGTGATCAGAATGAAACCTCTTCTAGGAGGTTTTGTCAAGTAACTGTTGTCTACCAAATAAATTGATAAACACATGGTAATCCCACAATGTAAAGAATCATTCAAATTAGATTAAAACGGCTGTATGTTCGGTGGAAAAAGCAGACAGAATAATTAATGGGTCCTGTTGCCCTCAAATACGACCAAGCTCAAACAACCTAAACTATTTAAAATCACATAGATATTGTACAGATCCCGACCAAAAGGATAAAGTGGGAGACTAGAAGAGACCCAAAAAATAAAGGCAGACAGAGACACACAGACAGACAGACAGACAGAGAGAGAGAGAGAGAGAGAGAGAGAGAGAGAGTGTGGGGGGAGGGGAGGGAAGGAAATAGCAAGCACGCTTATGTTTAACGTACCATGACGTCCAAATCCCTGGGCTATCATGAGCTAAAAGCTTTTATCAAAGCACAGTTATGTCTGTCAATATGAGCACATGGACCCCCTGGCAGAGATGATTTTTGATGAGGGATAAAAACATACTGGGAAATTAAAAAGGGGGAGATTAGTGGTTGTCCTATCTTCTTTTGTGTTGCGAGTCAGAGTTGGTCAGAGCCTGCATGCCACACAACACAAGAGATGTAAGCAAAGGTACCCAGAGTTGTCATAGCAGCATTTCTGTCTTCCCCATGGCTTCTCAACAATAACTCATATGCATACAATATGCAAGCATAACCGTTTTCAGATTAAAACAATTTAAAGCTAAACAGGCAATATTTCCTATAAGATCCTGTTGCGTTCTACACTCTGAGCAGTCAGACAATCACCGTTGCCATCGCTTACCTTGAGGTAGAGATTTTTGGCCCGTTTTCTCTAGTTTGGACTTGTCATCGTGGGGCTCAGGTCTCTTCCCTTCTGCTGCCTTCAGTCCCATCTGCAACTGGCTGGTGTACTTCTCATGCTAAAACAGCAGGGGGCGCAACATTACTCAGAGGGAACAGACACAGAATTGCCATAGACAAATTCAGCACAGAGGTGGGTAGGACTGTCTCGAATGCTAGTGTTTCATACAACTTGGTTGGTGTTTCATACAAGTGAGGTTAACATTGTGGTAAAAGTGCTGATTAAACGAACACTAGATATCCAAAACTGTCAATACCTATTACAGAATACACAACTCTGTTTACTCTTAATTCATACAAATACACATATAAACAACACAAAAATATACAAATACGGACAAACCTTGAGTGCCTCCTCTGGAACTTTGTGCTGACTCCTTTCCAGAATGTACACATGGGCATGTAAAAGCTGAATTAAGGCAATAGCCAATTTCATGAGTGGAAATACATCACAGACAAACATTACAGTGAACATGGTTATTTCTATGACAGAATAAAGAAAGTCTTGTCTTGACCCAATTTGAGACATACATGTTATTTTTAATGAAATCAACACATTTTGGGATTAAACGTTAACCCATTAACACTCTATGCTTTGAATTCCTACTATGGTTGTAAACAGCCTCAGAGCAAACAATGGCCCACTTTGTTGAACTGGTGGGAAAGAACTCATCCCAACCACATGCATCTGGAGCCTGAATCAGACTGGTGTCATCCCAAGTTCTTAGTCCTCTGCAGCCATGTTCACAAACGCATGGAGAAGAAACTAGTCCTCTGTATTCTCCTTGAAAAGGCTGTGTACTGAATTCTGAATTCAAGGCAACTGACAGAGAGATCAGCTGAATCCATCCCATTGTGTTGAAACAATGGGTCCAATTCTTATAAAGAGAACCAGCTTCTATGACAAGATTAATCTGGAGGTTAGGAAAAGGATATCGTATCCAAAGCGGATGACATCAGACAGCTTTAGGGTGATGTAAGTCTGGTCTGGGATCCGTAGGTCATTCACAAAGGTCTGAAGGAGAAGACAACATACACAACACATCTGATTTAGTATTCGGAGCCATGGATACCAGCCATTCCTTTAATCAAAACACTGATTTAATAGCAACCCCAATTGCCCCAATTAGGTGCTGGGATAGAAATTATGCCTCACTTCAAAGTCACCATTTGATATCAACATGTGCAAGAATGGGCCAGACGTTTTTCCTGATCAGATCACATGCCCAGGAAGAACTCCTGGCCCCACATTTAACAGCTGTATATTTGCGGGTAACCTTGTAAGATAGCATCGGACCACATAATGACAATAGAAATCCAATCCAGAGATATATGGGAGTGGTAATCTTAAATACAGGTCCTTTGCCCAGTGCTGGCGCAGTGCTAATTTGACAACATCGATCCAGTCCAGTGAACGCTATTTGGAATGTTTCCATTTCACCCACCCACAGCTGAGGGAAGTCTTTAGTCTTCATCAGCGTACAAACAAAGAGCCCCCCTATAATATTTAAAAGCTAGCCTCCTGATTTAAACACTTAAACATTTCTCAACCAGTAGCACAATCTAACAGCCTTTTCTAACCCTTTTTTTTGTTTGTTTGTTTTTTACTATACAGCAAAATGGCTCAGCATTTTTGGAGGTGCAGTTGTCATGACATAAGCAATAGCAATGAAAACACATAATTCACTCTGTCATGAGACAGAGTACATTTCAGCAAGCAGACCGAAAATCCATCTTTATAGGACAGCTTCGATGTTAAAAAAGCTTTTACATCAAGTAATTCCCTGCTTCTTTAGATAGCATTAACTTATGGAACGGCTAAAGAGATAGCCGGAAGTAAGTTCATAAGCTGGTTATCCAGTATCTCTAGGTTTAGAACCACTTACAGAATACTGTAACATCTAAGCCGTTTTTCATCATTTTCGGTGTAGCCAGAAATGTAAGGGGAGTCCTTGTACGACTCTCTCTCTGCCAATCCCTTGGTACTTACCCCATTGAGGCTCCCAAGGTCTTTCACCAGGTGCTCGTCGGTAGTTGGGTTATAGTTGATGACAGCATGCTGCTTGTCCACGCTTCGAGACTGCCGAAGAAAAGAGAGAACCATGTGTGATTATCTAACAGAGCAGGTCTACTGTAAAATTACTGTTCTCGATGGGAATTATACAATATCACAGTGAGTACCATTGCCGGATGTATAAAACAGTGAGTAGGAATGCAATACCTTGCATTCTGCAATTTACGCTATATTCTTAATATCGAGTGATGTCCTACAAACTAGCCAACACACTTCATACTGGGAAGTGTGTGGTTACAGATGCAGACATGGGATAAGAAGCAGTGATTAAAGCAGTGATTAAAAACATCATAACACTCCAGATTCCAAAGTCTTTTTTTTTTTTTTTTTTTTATAATTGGCACGTCCAGTCTATTTAGAATGTAACAGGTTGATTTTTTTCCACTACAGGCGCTATTGGAAGGGAATGTGTTGAACCTCCTGCATTCATTGGGTGACCCACTATAACCATTGAAAGCTAGGCCAGAATGTAAACGTGCATCTCTCTTCCATGTGGTTGACCACATCTTCCCTATGGAAATGAGGAGCAGATGGAAACTGTAATTTACCTGCCACTGATGGTCAGACAGTGTGAAGGACGCAGGAGACCTTGTACTGTTCAGAGGAGGGTCCTTTGTTTGTACCTTTGTCAACCACATAACTCATCCCACTCACGCCTCATCAAATTTAGCCACATGGCATCCCATTTCATGTGTTCAAGCAAGCGTATTCACAAATATATCGGCGTTTTAACATTAATAATTTAACATACTAACTAAAAGTCTGTGGCTTTGTCTCGCGTCTGTGAGATGCAGGCCCGAAAGGCTTTTATGCTATGTGGTGGTACCTGAGGAAAACACGGTATCAAATGATGGATCAAAATGTGCATTCACGTTATGCCACGATTGTGAATGACAGAGGTGTCTTGAATGAGCATTGAGGAGCTCACAAAAGCACTGACAGAATCCAAGCGAAACACTTATCATTACCTACCTCATAGAACAAACGTCCTCGTTACACACTGACATTACCAGAGACTGAGCTAGCTCTTTACTCATTACCTACTCCAGCATGACACTTCAAAGAGCAGTGAAGCTCATCAGCGGACGTGCTGTTGACATTCATGTTTTTATTCATCCCTTCCACCATCCCTCAATTATACAGCCTCTCTAACTGAAGCTGAACAAAAAGACCCTGTGAGGTGCTAGGCTGTATACTCCTGCAATGTCGAGCCATGTTGTGCCTCAACATTGCAGCATTTCCCTTTAGGGAACAAGCATACAAACAAACATCTGCATCATTTGTCTCGTAGTTTCATGGTTGGTTAGATCAGGTGTGTCAGTGCTGGGCTAGAGCAAGAATATGAGTTCTGCGTGGGTCCATTTTCCCAACCCTCACCCAAAACCTAACCAGACACAAGCCAATAGGGAGAAAGTTACATTGTCATTGCTACTTCTCAAGAACATGTGGTCTGTCTCCCTCTAGCGCAGGTCTGATGGCAGAATGACATTACTAGGCAACACAAAACATAAAACTAAACCCAACCTGACACTCTTGTTTTGGACCGCAACCTGACCCACGATTTTACAGAATGACAAAAATATTTTTTGGGCAGTTTACCATTCACAGGGTACTGTAGGTCCCCGACCCGATGCAGGACTCTACATCAGACCTCCAGGAATAGAGCTCGACACCCCTGGATTACATATATTAATGTCTACCACCCAAAAAGCAAGTTCCTATTACTACCAAAAAGTGGGCAATGTTTGAAAAGGATTTCCCCACTGTGACAAAATGACAAAATAGGTCAGAAGCCTTCACCCAGGCAAGCGTATCGAGTGCTCCGGACACTGCCCTGAAGCTAGCTGCGTTGCTGTCATTGCCAATTTGCTGGGCTAAATGCGATACAAATAACTTACTCCACATAATAGTGACCTAGTGATGCTGGCGCTCCACACAGGAGACAAAGAGTCGTAGTCCCACCCTAACCATGGGCCAACCTCAAGTGAGGGCCCCATATTGTACAGGACCCTCTATGACACTAAAATGGCTAGGACCTACAATAATAGTGGACTCCCAATGAATATCCTGCGTGATGAACAAATACACAATGAGGTGACATGTGAAATAGTGCCAAAGCTGGTGTCATATATTCAAAATTATGTTTTAAGCCAAAGAATAACATCAGTGTAGGCAGATAAGGGAGCTTCCACCTCTAAACAATGCTGATGAATAGTGCTGGACACAGACACCACTGTGATTTGGCAGGTGGGACAAAAGGCTGGTATTTGTGGCCATCAATATGGAGGGTGGTGTAAATCAGACGCAAAGATCTGAGGAAGCAAAGATCTAACAGAGCAGGAGGAATAGGATAGGTTTGGAGAGAGAGAGATACAGAGATACAGAGATACAACTGGGATACAAGGACAGAGTGCGAGAGCAATGGACCTACTGCAACACAACTGTTCCCGGATGGCAACAAAGGTCTGTCCGCCATATATGGGGAAAAAAGTCCACCTCAGCTGTTGCTATTGGCAACTGCTACCCACATAGGAGGAACCTGAGGGGCTGACAGCTCTGCATCGTCAGGATCTCAGAGCTGGTGCCACGGCAACTGTCAGGCATTTAAAAGCATTTTGGACCATGTTACCGTATGTTTGACAACTCCCATTGCCCTGCTCTAAATAAATGGCCTCTTTTTTTCCCTCAGCTCTGGTTCAGGAGTTATATTGACAGCTGGACTGATTCCTCTAAAGGAGCCTTCCTCCGTAAAATGGGAGTGATTTCTAGACGTTGCGCGGCAGAGTCATTTTAAAATCACTTTGTTGTTGTTCCACGCGCGCGTCAATAGGTACTCATCTCAAGCTGATATAACACTAACATCTCTTATCACCATGTGCCATCTCGTTAAAATCCTATCACAACAGTCCTTTGTTGGAAGGCCTCTACTTCCTTCAATGATTCCTGTTCTGTTTGAGGTTAATTTCCCCCACTGTGCAGTCTAGCCAATCAGGGTACTCTAAAAATAGCCTTTACCCTCTGATTTGTCCAAGGAAAACAGCCTTGACCCTAATGACAACATAAACTGCGTTTGCTGCTGCCCTGTGAAAACACGCGGGTCAAAGGTTTGTTTTTCTTCAGCAAACTTTGGCATGGTGGAAAAACTGAGCATGCTTTCAAGGGAGAATACAGTAGATAGATAGAGACATCTCCTGACTTTGGGCAGCTGGTCATCTTTCATGAACCACAGCTCGGAAAGAGGAGAACCCTAACCGTCTGATGTTTGGATTGCTCCCGGCCTCCTGGGCATACTGTATCTGCTGGAGATTGCAGTAATTTCATCACCCTGTTCCATCTCACCTACAACAGTCATCTCTAAATGATCTCAATTGTTTTTTGCACCACACAAAGAGCCCTTCTCTTCCACAGAACAGGGGAGGAGGAGTACAAATAGCAACCCATAGACGACGATCCTTCCAGTTATCTGCGCTAGAGGATACAATTTCTAATTAAAGACTAACTTCCTAATGTTAAAGCCTCCAATAGGATTTGACATTACATTACATAAGTATTACAGTATATTCAGGGGTAGGAATAAGGGTTGGAAATTAGCAGTTTAAGGGTTAGAGTTAGGGTTTGGGGTTACAGTCAAGTTACTGTTTCTGAATTGGTGAGCTCTTGTCTTGCCAAACAGCAACAGTAAAGCTGGTTTATACAAAGACTCCAGCACTCCAGCTACAGTCAACTGGTTAGATTTACAGTTACGGTTAAAGGTGTAATCTGTAAATCTACTGTGCCCCTTGGTAACAAGACAAAGAACAGATCGATCTGAATTTTAAAAAAGGATTTATGTCAATTTACAACTTATGCTTATTCCTCTTCCTGGGTTTTGCACCAACACAGACCAGTGTTGGTCAACAGTCTCCCTCAGTCCTCCAAAACGTATCCACTTATTGTCTTGAGCAGTAATCAAGCTTATGGATTCCACCTTAACCTCTTAAGCTTTATTTATTCCCTATTTGACAAATTTCCACCTAAAAACCAGACCCAAACTAAACTGCTTATAACATAAAAAATATGATGATCAGATGCAAAAGCAAGATGCCATTTCATAGGTAAAACCTTGAATTTTTTTGTGGATATGCTCAGATCATAGTTCAGAATAACATACTACACATGACACGGAGATAAAGTAATCAATAATCAAATTAAAGCAGAATTTGGGCCCAATTATGGGCCCGTCCACCTTAAGAGGTGAGGACTTGGGGCTGGAGTCAGGAAAAGTCTAAAGTTGATATGAATATCACAAACTTTCACCCTGATGCTGGACTAAAACAACTGCAATCAGATACAGGTCTTGAGTCAGAACTACCTGCAGCATGAGCTCACAGTCCTCCCGGCCTACGAAGATCATCTCCCGCGGCAACCGGTGTCGGGTGCCAGAGCTGCTGACCAGGAACCATGATGTCACACTCATCTTCAGATGCCCCACAGGAAACCCCTTTGCATCCTGGGACAAACACACAGGAGACAGACATCTCAGAGTAGCTCACAAGAATGTTATGACATTATCCATTGTTACAGGCCTACAGTGCATTCAACTATCACCATCATGTAGACAAGGGGTAATGGCAAGTGCTTACAGTCGCGCGTACTGCATTCGACATTTTAGTGTCATTTAGTGACATTTATTTCAGACGCTTTTATCAAAATTTTAACTTACAATAAGTACATTTGTCTAAAGTAAGTGAATCAACTATACATCACAGTCATTGTTAAGTAAAACCTTCGAGGTGTAAATCTTCTGGTGTTACTGCAGCCTAGCCTGCATGTCACTCTCATGGGCATGCACCGTAGCTATGAGGGAGGCACAGAGTCACCAACTGATCGTCATTTGAGTTTGCTGTCTCATTGAGTGCACGTATGTGACTCTACATCACACAACATTCCCAAGATTCCCTGCAGCATGCTGATCACAGGAAATGACATGAGAGAGAGAATGTATCATTGAAAAAATCAATGCCAGACTGGTGTCAGGGTGGAAACGAGACCGGTAGCCTATTTGAAATTACAACCATAATGAAGCATTTTAACGACTAACGACACTGTGTGCCCTTTGCATGGGCTCAATGTCACCCAGCAGGGAGCCGTAGCCAGGGTGTCGACCCATAACCCCCCTGGGCATCACTCAGCTCTGCAATGAGACAGCCAGCTTTGGGACCGGTGCCAAGGGAGGCCAAACTCAGAGGATGCTACCATGTGGACTCATGTGTGTAAAACATCAGATCCACGCCCTAGATATCGCTGAATCAAAAACAGTATCAGTGAATTTTAGGAAATAAAATTAAAACACAAATTTGCACTGTATGCAAACACAGTAGAAAAAAAGCCTGTGTATGCACAGAAGATCCAAAAGGCAGCCTGTATATTGCAAACATACTTTACTTTAACTACATAGAGAATCTACACTTAGTTGGGCCAGTACAAGACAGTTGCGCATGGCAGTGTTGAATTATAGGGGGGTCAATTAGATTATTAGAAATGATGCTATGCTAACCTCTGGCATCTGGTCACCATTAAAAATGAGAAGTGGACATCATTTCATACATTCTGTTGATAGTTGCTGCTACTGCACAGTGTATAGTCCTAACTGAGCACCAAGTCTTGGTATTTGCAATAGTGTAAATGTTCTGTTCCTGAGGCAAGATCTGTGTTAAGACCCCTCCATTAAGCAGAAAGCCGGCAAAGCAGTAATATAGTGCAATATAGCGCAAGACAACATTGTGTGTTTGTGGGGCTTTCATAACAGTGACCAGCAGCATAGGCGTAGTTTAGGATTTTAACAGTATGTATAATCTGAACACTTATTTTTCAGCTGTGAGGTTTAATGCTTAAGCTTAGTTAAGCATGATTCCTCGCGTCATGATAAACTGAGAGAGTAAGGGGGCGATCCAGACACATGGTAGGCCTACGGCTCTACAAGGTTACGTTGCTTTTCAAAAGTCTACTGTAATAGTAGTAGTAGTAGTCCAGCACTGGGAGCACGTCCGCTACACTGATAAAGCCATGGCTTTGGAATATTACATTTCTCAATAGAAGTATTTCCTGTTCAATGTCTGTCTCCCTCACAAGTTCACTTATTCACTACATTGGCTTGAGGGTAACAATGAGGAGCAGGGGAAGTGACTGTATTGCAACGGTGGGATCTCTGTCATTAGTAATCACATCTACCCCCCTAAATGTTGACCATGTTGAAAAAAGACTTGATGAACACTCCTTGCTGACAACATCATATAAACTCTGGGGGTCATTTTCCAGCTGTAATTATTTGTAAGCCACAATAACTGTTAACATCGGCCTAACAGCAAAGAGCCAGTGACATCTGCCTGGATAGAAACAATGAAACAGCTTTCTACAGGTCTATACTGCCATATCTAAATAATTTATAGACATTTTATTCATCCTGGCACGTGTATTCCATCAATTTCCATCTTCCATTACGACCGGTGTCTTAGGTCGCAAATGCACATGATACATTTCTAGAATGAGTGTGTATTAAGCAGACTTTAATTGATTCACCATCCCCATTGCATTCCAATGCTGAACCCAAACGCGTCCTTGAATCGAGTCGACCCGGTTCCCGGTACCACTGACAATTCCACGTCATAACGGTCTGATAATAACTCGATCAGTTAACACGGCTGGTCCTGATGCTCGTATCGCATCAGAGAGAATTATAGAGAGGATTTATCCCAGACACTGCTTATGTTAAAGATCACAGGCCAGTGTGCAATTCAATATGCTATAATAACATTGACAAAACCAGAGGGTGATTGTCAGAAATAGGCCTACTATGGACAGTGTGAGTGTGTAGGCCTATCACTGTAATAAAAAGGCGTGCATCGCCAATAGCCTCGCCTACAGACCATGTTTCAGTCAATGTGTAGATCTTCATCGGCTATATTCTAGACTACATGGAACGGTATCAATATTATTCCCGCCTGCCTCACCGAAAAAGACACAGGAATGTCAAAATATCATCTGTTTATTATCGCTTCCCAGTGGTGTCCAGTCCTGCGACCTACCTATATTCCAGATGCTGCTCCCCTCCAAAAAGCAACACACGATGTCACCATCGAATAGCCGGGAATAGATACTTGATACTGGTAGCTTGACGCAATCCTTTGGAAAATTCAGTCTGTCGATGAATATTGGCTGCCAGTCGTTGTCGTTGCTGGTCCAGGTGAATACCATGCACAGTTTTGGTGGTGTTATCAGATGCTGCTGTTATGGCATTTGGTGTCGCCGACCGTCCACCAGCACCGCCTCCCAGCTCGGCAGGTTGTTGACGCAACCCCACCAGCGCCGAATATCAAACGTTGCTGGGTGCACCTGCTCACTAGCGACAAGACACGGTGGAGCCTATAGCCTATATCCCACTGATCTGTTATCTAAGTTAAATGTAGCCGATTTGTTTCAAGGGTTAGGATTTCAAATGCAGATATTGATCATACGGTTTGCTGGTCATTCACGTGGGGGGGCATAGGACACATTTTTTGGGGATGACGTCATATCTTTTGTTTCCTTTCACAGAATGAGATTAAAATGATAGTCGAGTGTCAGATTGTAACATATCGATGCGGGCGAAGAGTATATTGTTGCCGAAATAGTTTTGATCGCTTCGATGCCGTGTGCCAGCCTTTTCATCCTTCATTTGTAGCTGTCAGGTAAAATGATTCTGCCACGCCTTTTTGGGGGTAAACCCACGCCCTTGGTTACGAAATACAATTGCTTTTGGTGTGGGTCTAATTTTATATTCCGATGAAAAACTGTTGCACTGAACAACAACGGCGATATTCCCTGCATTTTATTTGGACGCTTTTCTCCTTTATTTGTTCGTTTTTCCGCAATCGAATACATCTTGAATGATTCTTCCTAAAATGTATCTTGCTTTACCACTTACGGGTTGTTTGAACCCAATTGATGGTTACTGATTTTGCTGAAAATGCAGATATTGTTTATAAAAATAAGCATTACTACTGCATAGTGGGCCATTCTGACAATGTTCAGCTGATATCAATTACCCCTATTGCCAGTAGATGGCGCACTATGCAACATGTTCCAAAATATGACTTGTCATGTCAGTTACAGTACTGTACCTTAAGAGTCATTAATAATACTGTATTATAGTGTGAACCACTGAGCTGTGGTGTCATACGGGTACGTTTGTTGCCAAAAACACAGGCCGCAGAAATGGGCCAAATTGACAAATAAGCAGCCTAGGAAAGTAACCATTTGTTCTAATCAACAGACATACAGTATGTGACTAATATTGTATTACAGATTTGACCATAATCCATATATTTTCTTTTAAATGGTTAAAACACTGTTCACTAAGCACAATATGACGGTATTGTGGAGCAATTGAATGCCGAATACAGCCTGACTGAAAAGTAAAGGTTGATATCTTAGGGCTATTTGGAGTAAGTGAAACACAACACGACAATTTTGTCCAAAAAATCTTTATTTCTGAGTCCCAATGAAAAATAATGCCACATATGCTAACACAGTAAAGGAAATGTTCTTTGTTCACAAAAGCTGGTGCATTCAATCATTCAATCTCTCATTTCGCACAGGGGCCTGCAAAGGGTTAATGAAATAACTTAAATTATTGTTTAAACATTTTCTTCACTCCCCAATTCAAATGGTGAGTCACCTTGGGAGAATCAGTCAATAAGCAACCATTAGGTAAATTATTTAAAAATAAGAAGGTAAAAAAAAGAACAAGTAAATATACAAAACATACAAATATGGAATGGGACAACAAAATTAAATATACATTTTACATTCAGTAACATTTCTTTTCCATTAATTATCAAACGTTCAGTAAAAAATCTGAAACATTTCCTTGAGAATAATTTAATTTAGGGGCTTCACCTAACCAAATAAGGCCTTTAACACTCTTCGAACCCATAGGGAATCAGGAGACAAAGTGTATCATTATCAAATCTTTTCAGTCAATGGTTTTTATAGCAAAAGGTGGATTTGCTCAACTGGATTAAATTAAGACAGGATTCTCGTTTCAAGCATTTGGGGATTTACTGTGTAAAAAGTAAGAATTTCATTTGTTTCCTTTACAAACGTGTAACATACCGTAGCCAGAAGTGAACAATTGCATCAACTTGCCCTCTCAGATCTGTTAACGCAATTGCTTGTATGCACAGACACAAGTACAAAATTCATGGTAATCCTTCTTAGAGGCGGTCACAGGCTGATTTGCATGTTTCCCCTGCACCAATCACTGTAGTTAACTGTCTACCGGTATGTGGTTGCAAGCCAAAGGGTGAGTATTGTACTGTAACAGTGACCTCACTGAGGCTTTTCTAAAAGCATTGGGGGAGAAAATGCCCAATAAACTGTCAAAACAATCAGAAAAAAAACACGCGACAATCAAATAATAAAAACCTGTTGACTACAGCAATGATTAAGAGATCAAGGTCAATTTGCTGGCAGAGCAGAACAATCGCACTTATTCCCCAAGGTCCTATGTACCAGTACTATACGTGTGCATGCCTTTTGGGTTGTGAAATGACCTAGGAGTCGGCAATACTCAGGGAGGTTAAGGGTGAAGGGCGAAGTGAGGTTTGTGCCTCGCACCCACTAACTAAACAAGACTTTGGTCACAGTTCTAGCTAAAAAGAAAGACATTAATTTCAAACCATTATTTTTCTCATTTTAAAAAGGTACACTCCTTAATTCCTGTTTCCTCCACCCAAAATCAACCCCCCCCCCCCTCTTCAATATTGGGGGCGGTTACTTCAGAATTCAAATAATTCAGTGGCAGTAACACTTGCCCACACCCACCCATGTGATTACAAAGAGATATTTTAGGGCCTCACTTGTCGGAGGAAACAAGAGATTATGCAGAGCACCTTTAAATATACTTCCTTCCTCCTCCCCCCATTCTGCCTCGATGAGGATGCCAGAAATTAAGATGTCTGTCTCCCCCATATACATCACGGCACTGTACACTGTACCGGTGTTATTGCACAATTACATTTACTTAGTCCAGGTAGTCTCCCCACAGTACAGGGCAACTCTCAACAAAGGTAGGAGGGGGGGGGTTTCATCAAAAAAATTCATTGAAATGGATAATGGGTGATGAGTTTTGTTTAGAAATTGTCCAGTCATTGAGACGTGATGAGATATGTGGCGCAACTGGTTGTTATCAATATGTCAATACAGCTGGGTGAGCATCAGACACCGTCATCTCCGTGGTTTAAAGCCATGCATGTGTCAGCATTCACGGTCATGCTGGTAGAAAAAGGCATCTCTGTTTTTTTTTTTTTTCTATTAGTCATATTCTTTTTTCAATATGCAGCCTCTAAAAGGTCTACTAGCAGGGTTCTCTGCTGGACATGAACAGTGAGTCTTCTTCCAATGTCTCATTTCAATTTTCTTCCATTTTTAAAGTTGAATGTCTCTACAGCTTTGATTGAAAAAAAATAATAAAAGCATACATCCAAGAGCCAACTGAAAGGGTTCTTAAACAACGTTGCCGCAACATGATTCCAACAGAGCCCATTTGTCAAAACCAGGTATAGACCAACAGAACCCATTGGTCAAACCCTGTTATAAGCAACAGAGTCCATTGGTCAAACCCAGGTGTGGTGGGTGTGGTTTCGGGCCTAACTGTGGAGCGGGAGAGCCGGGGCGAGGCTAATTAGCGCAGGTGTGGGGAGTTGCCAATTAACCTTGCCCCGGCTCCGCCCCCTAGAGCCGCTCCCTAGAGCCGCTCCCATCCCTCTCCACAGTCAAGCCCGAAACCACACCTCACTACCACACCAGGCATAGACCAACAGAGCCCATTGGTCAAACCTAGGTATAGTGGCCTTTCTAGTTACACAAATATGTACATCCAGTCATTTCATCATACAACCTATCAAGGTATAGATGTATCAGAAGAAACTCTTCTGTACTGTGGCTGCAATTGTTGTTTGTACCAGAATCACAAGGTTGCCATATTTACATGATTTCTCATCAAGATCTCAAATGTCCTAATGCTCCCAAATGGTAACCATCCCCCCCCCAAACAAAATAAGTCTTAAACTCAGCAAGATGACTTCATCACAAACACTGCACAAGGAAGTATTGACGTATCTCTTCTGATACATTGTAGCCTGCTAATCACCTACTATTACAACTATTCCATTATGCAAAAAGGAAGCCAAAAGGCCAGACAGTATGTGGGGCGGGAACCACAAGGAGAAACAATAGAACAACAATGATATTACATCTAATTTCATAGACTCCATTTCAGCACTACAGCTCTTGCTCCTAACGTATGTCAACATCTGAGAGGGGTGTGAGAGCAGGTGTAGATCTTTAGTGTTAACTCTGTGGTGTTGCCTCATGGTAACATATTGGATTAGCAAATAATACAGCTAACCAACTAGCGTGATAGATAGTGTACCGTTTGAAGAACGAGTTTGTTGTTAACAGAGAATGCATGTACTGTGCTTCTCTTTTGATGCTAGCTGCAACTGACTGGCAGATTGTAATGTCGCCATGTGGCTTTAGGGTTGACAAACTGCACCTTGGTTACCCTTGACCCCATGACCTCCAAGTGCTCCCCCCCCCCCCCCCCCACCCTCACCCTCAAAGCAACGGTACAAGAAACACTAGAGACACCAACAGTGAATCTCAATAGTCTAAAGTGGCCTCCTCTCCTTCAACTGGACCGAGCTGAAGACACAGGATCGGTGAAAGCCATATGGCAAAAGCCTTGGGAGGAACTTCCTTTTACACAGGTCAAGTACAGTGTGGATGAAGAAAAGGAGAGACAGACAAACAAACAAACAAACAAACAAACAAAAAGCCACTTTAGACAATTGAGATGCACCCGAAGAATTACAGCGTAATAACATATAGGACTAAACAGAGAACAATTGCGGGTGAGGTCACTGATGGCCAATGAGGATGTGTTCTGGTTGGAGATTGTGGGAGTCCAAGGGGATTGGTGGCGGGAGGGGTGAGGAGGGGGGGGGTGTAGGTTTAGGCTGTCCCACTGGCAGAGTAGGAGAACTGGGGGAAGTGGGGTCTCCTGTCGCTGTCGAAAGACTCCATACTCTCATCTGGGAAGTACAAGAGAGAGAGAGAGAGAGAGAGAGAGAGGGGGGTGAGACATTCACAATGATCATGTTTTACAGCAAAGATAACAAAGCGTCCATATTATGGTTCATTTAGTAATGTGAAAAAGACAACATGAACACAAAGATCCACAAGGGGGAGCCCTTTAGCAACACAAAACATCTCAGACTGCACCACAGAGAATGAGTATCACAAAAATGTACAAATTGTGAGAGGGGAGGTGGGTACCTTGTCCAGGAGGCGTGATGGTGATGGTCTGCCCCGTGAACTCCACATCGAAATAGCGGGTGTCCGTTTCCGAGGTGACCTGGGGCTTGAAGGGCGGGATGAGCTGAGTGGAAACGGGAGGAGTCAGTCAAATCGGGTGGTGGGGGGGGGGGGTAATGACGCTTGCATGAAACCTAGTTTAGTACAGTTAGCTTATAGAACTGTTACTGAATATAAAACACGCCGTAATATATATGTTATATATATGTTATAAGCACATGTAGACTAGAGGTCCACGGCTCCTTACCTTCTTTTCATACACGTCTTGCCACTCGATTCCAGCGAAGAACTTGTGCTGCATGATCTCCTTGGCATCGTCTGGCCCTCCGCCTAACCTTAAGGAGAGGAGATGGCACACACAGAATGAGCACTGCTTACTATGATGGTCCTTCTAAATTAGCGGAATTTGTGGATGAGGCTCCTTTTGAGCTACTTTACTCTGGTTGCTGTGGTTCCTCTTGAGCTGGAATGTGCTCTTGCACACACACACTCACCTATGCTTAGATTACCTTCACACACCTACAGTACCACATGTCTCACACACACACCTACCTTTGCTTGGAGTCCTGCTTGAAACCAAAAAACAGGCACCTACTCTCACACACATACAGGACAGACAGGAAGGATATACACACCATACATAAGATCCAAACACACAAAGCCTACACAGCCAATTTCCGCATTCACCTCTCCTTGGGGTCTTTCTTGAGCAGCCAGGAGAACACACACACACACGCACACGCACACACACACACACACACACACACACACACACACACACACACACACACACACCTCACCTCTGCTTGGGGTCCTTCTTAAGCAGCCCAGAGAGCAGGGACTTGCCCTCAGGTCCTAGGGTGCGGGGGAAGCGGATCTCCTCCATGAGAATGAGCTCAAACAGTTTCTCGTGGTCCTGGTTGTAGAAGGGCAGTCGACCGCACATCATCTCATACATGACCACACCCAGACCCCACCAATCCACCGCTCGACCGTAGTCGTTGTCTTCCAACACCTGTGTGTGTGTGTGTGGGGGGGGGGGGGGGGGGGGGGGTGAGGTTAGCCTTACAGTACTTAAGCAATAAGACAGTGCTTTATTGTGAAATATTTTCCTGAGTCCACATGGCGCCTATGTATTGAAGAGCTATTTTCTATGCAGCACTTGTGTGCAGAGGTGAGCTCAAAAAGAGGGGGACACGTTGTGCGCCTCACTCATATCGTTTTTACAATGGACTGTCACTTGGAATTCCACGTCAGAAAACATAACCTCAAATAAAATCACGCGTTTGCTAAACTTAACCATTTTCAATTGTCAAAGATTTACTTCAAAGTGGGAAAATGAGTGCGTCATGAAAAGACACAATCTGGCAAAGAATCACCAACTCGAATGCTCCATATCTATGAAAAACGTATTTAAAAATAAAGGTTTAAAACGAAGAGCTACAGTCAATACCAATATAATGAACCTTCACCTACTTCATCTACTGAGCGCACCAGTAATGAGTCCAAACCATCCCTCTTGTGCCCCTCTTGTAAATGTTACCATATCAAAGATTGCTATCAAACATAACGCCGTAGATGACAACATTTTAATCAAGCAGTTTGAGATGGTCGGCAATGGCAGTAAATGCATTGGAAAAGCTCCCGATTCCCAATGCTAAATCCAAAATGGCGTGAATTGTCTACACACACGTCCTATATATTGTATTTTATTGGTAGCATCTTTGTCTGGCGATAAAGCAATTGAAATACAATTTTACACGCAAGTATGGTGCTCCACATCCTACCCAGGTTCAACTTTCCCAGGGGGCATATGTGCATACGTCTTTTCGAAAATTGAGGTGCGAATATCGTTTATATCGTACTAGCATATTTTCGGAAGAAGACACCCTTCTCTGCGAGCCAAGCGCAGGTGGAGCGCAGGTGTTTGCGCACCATATTGTCACTTATCCAAGAGCGCAAATCGGGCTCAAACCTCAGATTACGCTCAGATTACGTTTGCGTATCTGCATGCGCCTGTTTCAAAATCACCCTAATAGTTCTAAAACGGACCACTGTTGTCAAGCTAACGTGATAAACAAATCTTCGTAATTCGAGTGTTTGCACAGGGATATTACTGTAACGTGGATAAATGTGGATAAATGTGTCATAGCTGTTACTTTATCAAGGAATAAAGCACGTCTTCGGCCAATCACAATTCTTGTTCTGATCAACCCGTTGTATAATGTATGACAGTGTTCATAGAGGGTTCATAGCGGGTTCACCTCAGGGGCCAGGTACTCTGGCGTGCCGCAGAAGGTCTTCATGGTGGCCCCATCTTTGATCCCCTCCTTACACAGACCAAAGTCTGTGATCTTGATGTGGCCGTCTTTGTCCAGCATCAGGTTTTCCAGCTGTGGTGGGGAGAGTGAGGGTGCATTCAGTATTATGAATTTCATATCCAGTAAATGGAATTGTAGAAAAAGATTTGCTTTCACTATTTTTTCCCCATCATTTGTGCAGGCATAAGAGAGCTGTCAATGTCTAGTATTGATTCTAGGCTTTGCGTTTGCCTTTGGAATCTTCTATTGGTGTCTGTCAGCATAAGGACCAAAGTGGTTCCAATGAGAGTCAAATAAGCTTTTATTAGATTAGAGAGAAAAAACTACCAGAAACATAGCCAGAACCTTAGGCTTGCCAAAACCAACAGTTTGGAACATCATTAAAAAGAAAAGAAAAAAAGCACTGGTGACCTCAGCGATCGCAAACAGGCTGGTAGACCAAGGAAGACTTCTATAGTGGATGACCAAAGAATGCCCCCCATAATTAAGACATTAATTAAATGTCTGTTAATTAAAACACAAAACAACTGTCCCACAGATCAGGAACACTCTCCAGGAGGTAGGTGTGAATGTGTCAGAGACTACCATCCACAGAATAGGGAGGGATGTTAATGTTAGCATTATATATGCATGTATAGCTGCCACTAGAACTGGCAGGCAGCAGCAGAATGTATTCTGAAGTGTACAGAAACATCTTGTCTGCTCAAGTACAAGCAAATGCCTCCATTAATTGGATGGTACTTCATCATACAGTACCCAAAACATACTGCCATAGCAACTAGGGAGTTGTTCAGGGCCAAAAAAAGCGTAAACATGCATTTCATTTCCTGATAAGATTTTATGCAAAAACACCTAAAAACAACTGAAGATGGCTGCAGTACATGTCTGGCAGAGCATCACGAAAGAAGACACCCAGCGTCTGATGGGGTCAAAGGGTTGCAGACTTCAGGCAGTTTGCATGCAAAGGAATGTCGACCAAATACTAAGCATGAGTGCTTAGTTTGGACATTTTATCAATCTGTTCCATTACTGATGGTGCACTGAAACAATTGTTGTATATATAAAAAGAATTGATAAATACTTTGAGTGTTTGCTTGAGCTTGCCTAAAGTGCCAGAAGTGCAGGGTTTATACTTTTGCGGACTATTTCTTTGGTTCTGTTATGCCAGACAAACTCAATTAAGCACAGATCAGCATTTGAAACCATTTCAAATAGTACTTGAATCCAACCCCCTTCAGATCACCCTTTCTGTTCCCCAACTCACCTTCAGGTCCCTGTAGACCACGTTCTTCTCTGAGTGGAGGTAGTCTAGCGCTGACACGATCTCCGCCCCGTAGAACCGAGCCCTATCCTCTGAGAACACGCGGTCTCGCGATAGGTGGAAGAACAGCTGGGTTGCAGGAGAGATCAATTACGTAAGTCAAATCGCCAAATACTTTTTGTTGATTGGCCAAAGTTCTCTGTGAGATATTCACCCAGCACCCTCACCAGAACCCGGTAAAATCAGACACAAGACTCACCTCTCCACCATTGGCGTACTCCATGACGAAACACAAGCGGTCAGGCGTCTGGAAGGAGTACTTCAGACCCTTTGAATAGAGGAAGACATTTAGCTGATGCAGCATCAAATATTTCATGATTCACCTATGATGAATAGCTTAGCACACGGAGGAAGAGTTTACATACGACTGATACATGGAGGAGTTGCACTGGAGTTACACTTTATAAACTGTACATAGACTGTGTAGCTAGTGTATAAACAAGGAAACACTCTGTATTTTACATACATTAGGAAACAGGTACTATGGCTTTTCATACATCATACACACCCATTACCAACATGGATATGAAGCCAGTAGTTTGTGATCATGGTTTGAGTGCATTGCAATAGTCACTTACCGTCAAGAACGGATGTTTGGAATTCTGCAGTACTCTGTTCTCAGTGAGCGTGTGTGCTACTTCATCCTGACAGGTGACGAGGGAGATCGAATAGGCAAATTGTAAAAAAAACGTTATATACAAAGCAGACCTTGGTCTTAATGTATTTGAAATACTTTTAAATACTTCAAGCATTTGCTTGAGCCTGCCTCACTACATGCTACTCACTTTTGCAACAATCACTTCCTTCTTGAGGATTTTCATAGCGTAGTATTTTCCAGAGACCTTCTCCTTCACCAGGATGACCTTCCCAAAGGTGCCTTTTCCCAGGAGTTTGAGGTATTCAAAGTCATTCATAGTCTAAGGGACGAGGCAGGTAAAAATGGTCAACTACCATGAGATACACATCTTTGTTTCAACTGATGAGGAGAATATAAAAACAGGAACACAACTTTATTTAAAATTAACAGGATACGACATCAACCCTATTAAAGACAGCGGGTGAAGATTACATTTGGAGAGAGGGACGCACCACTTTGAGTTTGGGTTTGGTGAGGTACATCTCCATGTCCATGGGGTCAGGTGAGGAGTCCATCCTCTCCTCCTCCTGTTTCTGCAGCCCGTCTGCCACAGCCTGGATTGCTTTCGTCCACTCCTCCCTGAGGATGGAGGGAGAGAGAGGGGGGATGACACCGCTATTGGCATTGAATGCGTGTGTGAGTTTGTGGACTGTACTGTATCTGCAGTACAGTGTCAATGAAAAATGAGGTTATGCAAGTACAGTACCCTGCGTAAGTGATGTGAAGCATTATGCATAAAAAGTGTTATCATTTCTGAATGGTGAAAACAATATGTACACAAATACCATGAAATAAAAGCAGAAATCAACTTTTGGAGTGTAGAGCCAAAAGAAGAAAAAATACTTCAATGTCCCATTACTTTCGCAGGGCACTGTATATACAGTATGTGTGTGTACAGTATACAGTGTGTTTGTGTGGGTGTGTGTGTGCACATGCATGAGTCTGTGCGCATGTGTGTTTATGTGGTGTGTAAGTGGGCGTGCATGCATCTGAATTCATGTGTGCGTACGTGTGTGTGTGCGTGCCTATGTGCATGTGTGTCTCTGTGCAGTACGTGTGTGTGTGTGTGTGTGTGTGTGTGTGTGTGTGTGTGTGTGTGGGCGTGTGTGTGTGTGTGTGTGTGTGTGTGTGTGGGTGTGTGTGTGTGTGGGGGTGTGTGTGTGTGTGTGTGGGGGTGTGTGGGTGTGGGTGTGTGTGTGTGTGTAACCCACCTCTCCTCTGGGGTCTCCACGTGGAAGGTGCGCTCTATGACAGTGGTCCACTGCAGGCAGCGGATGATGAATGTGTTGGGCTTTGGCCTCTCTGTCTTCATCAACTGACATTCTGAGTGTGTGTGTGTGTGTGTGTGTGTGTGTGAGAGAGAGAGAGAGAGAGAGAGCGAAAAAGAAACAAGAGTAGGAGAACATTTGAGAGAGGGAGAGACCGACGTAAGGTTGAGAAAAGTTAAAGCTATTTATCTATATCACCATGGGAACTAACAAGGCTGAGACAGCAACCAGGCATTCTCAGGCAGCGGTCCATCGTCCTCTCCTCATACATGTGCCATAGATACAACAACTAACACGACCCAGCTGCCTTTCTGCGTAACGTATGTGGTTGCAGTTAGACACAGATTAAGCCTACTCCATTAGGAACAGCTTTGTAGTCCAGGAGAGGGCTGTATCCGCGTCCACGAAATGGGCCCTTGGTGTCAAATTCATTCCTCCAACATAAATGCAACATTTATCGATTCGCAAACTTCCAATTGTGTGGTAGTTGAGCTTACGTGCTACTGAGAAGTTATTGAGCGGAGTCTCTAGTTGGTCGACGTCCTGCGGCCGCTCCTTGTACCCGATAAACGTACCGTCGCTCTTCAGCAGGAAATACCTGGGCCGCCAGGTTTTGATGTACTCTCCTGAGAGAGAAAGGAGAAAGGGAATGGAATATAGATAGACAGATATATTAACATTAACATTTCAGTCAAATACCCATCGCATTGTTACAATTGTCTCATAAAACATTAAACTTTTCTTATGATATAAATTAGGATTTATCTCATAATAACAAGCATGTTTACTAAGCATAGACCCGTGGACGTCCGCGGGTATTTTTCAAGGAACAATGTTCACACTGGTCTTGAGATCTACAAGGCACCGCGCTATTGCTTGCCATGAGGAAGTGCTAATAAAACTTGTCCGACAGCAAGTGTGCGTGTGAGAGACAGACAAATGCTCTCACAGTCTGGTTGACCACAAGCTTCTGAGGCCTTTCTCCTGGTGGTTTCTGCGAAAACGCAACTTCCCCTCATATGTCTTTTTCTTCTGCTTTCTGACTCTCAACCCTTGTTTACAGTATGTCCTCTGTACTATGTAGTGTGTAGTGTAAAAACATTCAACAACAGAGCTTGTGTGGCTATTGCCCTCTGGGGTTAAAACAAACACCATATAATAGTGAAACAAACTTTTGATCAAGTTTGGGTGGTCCAGATTGGGGTGTGTAGTGGAGAAAAGAGGTCATAGGTGAGATTGTGGAACTTAATGAGCTTCAACACTAGCATAGAGCAACAACAAAAAAAGGGAGGGTATCTGGGGTTCCTCTATATTTTCTCTATATTGTAGTGCGTCATTTCTTTCCAGGATTCCTTCTCCTTTTCAATTGATAATACAATCAGATCTGTAGTTCCCATTGAAAGTCTGGTAAGTGTTCCCCACAACTTCTGTAGCAATATCTGCATCAATGAACAAGACTGACCAGAAAAAAAAAGAGAGGTCTTGGACCACTCAGTAAGACACTTGCACAAGACCATTTTTCACACGCACAATAACCGCTTTGTTCACAAATGTCATGTGGAAGAGAACCAAAACAAACCAGAATACTGAGCCTAGATTCAAAGTCTCAAATATCCATTCAATACTATTTTTGTGCCTATGGTAAATAGATTACATGAAACGTCCCCAACAAGTAGTGCCTGTACCTTTAAGGCAGCCGCTGTAGTAAACACAGGGTCTCACCCACTTTTTTTTTTGTAACTGTGGTTGGAGGTACTTCTGGTAATCAACAACCAGATTCTAGAAAACAGGAAGTGACACACTAACAGCAAGGGTAAACACCACAATTAGAAAAAAACCCAATCAGGTCGAGTGTCGGAGCCGCTGCTGACTCATCTGTTAACTGCTCAATGAGTGATAAGAGGAGATCCGAGCCCTTGAAAAAAAACTCGCTTGCTCGCTTGCACACACACACACACACACACACACACACACACACACACACAGACACACACAGGCACACACAGGCACACACACACACACACACAGACACAGACACAGACACAGACAGGCACACAGACACAGACACAGACACACACACACACACACACACACACACACCTTGAGCTGGAAGTAAATAAAGCAACGTGTAACTGCATATGCATCTAGATGTTTAAAACACTACAGGTGTGTGTGTGTGTTCATGTGTGTGTGTGTGTGTGTGTGTGTGTGTGTAAGTGGCCCACTGGACAAAGGTCTGATCGTGTGTTCATATAACCAACAGCTGCAGGTGAAGCAGTGAGCTAATGAACATGAAGACTATCCATCTCTGTCTAATAACTGTTGCATGGTGCCTGACTAGACCAATTATTCATCAAATGCATTCTAAACAAACACTATTTAAGGGTGTTTATATTTGTGGGAACGTTTGTAAGCATGTACTGAATGTACCGTGTGTGTTTGTGTGTGTGTGTGTGTGTGTGTGTGTGAGAGAGAGATAAGGATAGCGATATCCATCATCTGCATCAATCTAATTGAGCTGGATGCGTGAGCGAATCCCTCCATTTCCCTTCATCATAAAGCTTCCACCTATCCTCTGTCCTGAGGACCAGTGCAGACGAAGGGGAGGTGACAAGGAGAGGAAGCCACGTTAGACAATTGAGACGCACCTCCCATAAATAATAAATCATTGACAGCTACCCAGGAAGTCAACGGTCCTAAGCAGAGTGACACAGCGCAGATAAGAGATGCCAGTGCAGCCTGGCCTGTAAGGAGGATGTGGTTTCAAAGGAACTGTGTGGCTTATAATAAGAATCCACTTCCTCCTGTGACCCCCCCCTCCACACACACACTCACACACACACTTAATTCAGCTCTGTCTGCAGTGTAGCAACCAGGCCCGTCAAGCCATTTCTATTATTCATTTCTTTTGTACAAAAGATCTCTATGAAAGAGAAGGTTAACACACCTATACACAGACTGTGCAATTCTAGATAAGTGTCTTGTTGAGGAGCATATATTGTGTGGCTGTATAAATTAAGGGTAGATACACGCACATATCCTGTCTAGACTGTGAGGAAAACGCCAAAGTGCATCAAAATGTCAGTCTGTCAGACAACTCGGCTAGCTCAAAGGTAATGCCTAATGCATGTTTGGAAGTGACCTGGTGTTGTTTTAGGGTTAGGTATAGTACTGTATGAGCAACTACGTTATGCTTAATTGTCTTACTTGCCGGGCTGAAGCACATATGTCTGTCCTTTTTGTTTACAAGATGCTACAGTTCACAACGCAGCAGTCTCCTGGTCATCGGCCCATTTTTCCAACCTATTGCTCCTACTGCCTCACCGAACCGTGCGCGTGACCTCGTTAACCTAGGGAGCTGGAAGCCTTCACAAGTGCTGCTGCATGCGTATGTTTTGATGATCTAGCCCTGATTCCTTGTCCATGTGCAAGTCTTCAGAAGAACCACTACCACAAGTATGCCTCAGCCTAGGAGCCACTCCTCAAGAAGCCTCATCGCCTTCTCAGTGTATTCAACCACAGACTCAGAGGAGGGTTCATGGTAAGGTATGGCCTGGCTGCCACATGACCTCCCCCAAGATCCACCGCACCCAACCATAACCGCCAATCTCCGCAGATGGATCCCGGTGTACCGGTCTCCTTTGCAACATTTGGGAATGGAATGCTTTGATCAAGCACGCGTGGCACACAGTTGCAAGCCGCACTGCCACAGGCTAAGGGAGTGGTCTGCTGCCTGCCATACGGGTGTGGCTTACATCGACTAGCCACGGGGGCAAACCTTGCCATGTGAGGGACCAACCGGAATACTGGCTGCCAGGACACTGTGTAGCATTTAAGCAAAGGCTTAGATCAAGTACGTTTTTTACAGCGGTTTATTTTGAACCCAAGAGCCACGATCCAAACCACCTTGTTCTCCTCGGTCTTGTATGACTCATGTGATTGGAATGGGAGGACTCCTAGCCATTTGGGAGGTTGGCTAAAAAAGGGAAAGGTGGATCCATGCCAGGGGAGTCCAGATGTTTTTCCTCAAAGCAGGCTTTTCCAACGGGTGACTAACGCCTTGGCTCGGGCCCCAGATGCGTTTGAACGTGAAAAGAGTCCCAGCGAGGTCGTCCGAGCATCCATCCATGGCTTTGATTATACCCCCGGAATAGTGAGAGAGGCCACACTCCGACTACGGCGATGGAACCAATCCCATAAGAGCACCTTTGAATGCCATCCAGTAATCGCTTAAACCCATGTAGCTGACTCCCCGCACACAAAGATGCAGTCTAACCTGAACAGAAGCGTTGCAAGACCTCTGACACAAACAGTAGTTTATAGACAGGTGGGTTGGCGACATCAAAAATGAGCATGCATACCTGGATCAAAGGCAGCTGTAATATGTCTGGCCATTTAGTCATGTCCAACACCCGTTATTGGTCAGGGATTTACAGGAGGGATCCGGCAAACGTCCACCGTTGATGAGTAGTAGTTTATTTAGGTAATTGGTTCGTTGACCATAGTTCAAGCCGCTGCCATCCTCGAGGTAGTAACGAGAATGATGAGACCTGCCCTTGGATATACAGTGAAAACCCAAAGACCATTATTCAACTCCATGTGACGTAAAACCTGGTTCAAGTTCATCTGTATGCGATGAGTGGAGAAGTCTTACGGCAAGGGCTAGCATGACACAACTGCCACGTCTATGCTAATATCATGGCTAGGGACCAGTTAGCTAGCTAAACAACATACTGTATCTAGCATAACAATGTCATGAAAGACAAACAAGTGCTTTATTGGGTGAATTTGTGTTGATAATGCTTTGATTATAAGCCAACAAAACCTTATAACCGATGTGCACGCAACCATGGGGCACCAACCCACCCTTCTATAATCACACACCTGTATTCTGGTAAAACAAGAATATGTTCACTGTGTTGTCAGCCACACAGAGGACATATTAAAAGTTAATAAATGGACACAATAGAAATGCTTGAAATTAAATCAGGTGACATACTACGGTTGAGTAAGCATGACCCTTGTAAACCTGTCTGATTTGTGTATGCAGAGTGACAGGTAGGCAAAGCATGTGGCTTGAAAACTTGAAAAAAATTCACCCAAAGCTGAAAAAGCTTGACTGCACCACCCTGTTGCCTTCATGGTTTCCCATGGGTGATGTCACCATGGCCACATCACAAAAAAAAAAAAAAAAAAAAAAAACATCTCCCCAAATCCCTTGTGGGCAAAACAGGCTCGCCGCCGCACTAAGCAGCGTAAATCCAGCGTCGGCTGCGTTCCTTTTGATCTCGGCCCAGAGTCATTCCGGGTGGTGTCTGTCTGCATAGCTGAACTGGGATGACCCCCAACTCCTCGCCACGGCGCTACACTGTCCGACTGTCTGACTGTCCAAGGGTAGAGGGAGGGAGGGGGCGAGGGAGGGAGGGGGCGAGGGAGGGAGGGGAGGGAGGGGAGGGGGGGGGGGGTTACTCTCGGTTGTCCAGCTTCCACAGCAAGTCTTCTTGCTGCCGCCAGACACACCCATATCCCTCCTCCAGCCACACCCATATCCCTCCTCCAGCCAGTTTGGTCACCCCTCTGTAGTCCGTAGGACAACATGCAACCAATTCAATTGCAGAATCCACTGACAAATTGGAGTATTCTGTAATCTGTATTTCCCCCATTTGGTCAAATCTCCCCAGGCAATCAAAGAGGTTGTGATGAGATTGTTGGTTGTGATGAATCGAAGAGATAAATACAAGATCTAAGTGGCTAAAATCATTGTTTAATAGGGGTCAGTCATTCTGTGAATGGGATGTGATCCTCCCCCTGGCTACAGCTGTGTGGAGGTTGTACGGGGGGGGGGCAGGGGGGGTCATTTTCTTTGTTTATAGAACACTGAAAGGGTCAAAGGAGAGGCAGATGCAGGTCGAAAACAAACACGCAAAGTCCAGACGGGACCGGGGGGGGGTCACAAGCCAAGACAACAAGTTCAAGCTACAGACAGACTAATCCAAAGAAAAAGTAAAGTTGAAAAACAGCTTTGAAGTTAAATTGTTCATTTTCAGATTTTCTCAAAATGGGCAAACATTTCACCTGTTTCTCACCATCATCCTAAAAATGCCACCTACAGTACCATTTGACAACTCAATGGTTATACCTCAGATGTTAATGATATACTGTACTGTATATATCATCTAAATGTCTAAATGTCCATAATACATGAAAATGTCCAAAGAATCTCGACTGGTGTGTGTGCACTAAATGGCATATTTGCTTTGAAGACATAATCATAGGAAGTCTATAGAGCCTTTGGTCTGGGGAAACGTTTTTATGGACCATGACCATTCCTAAGAACCATAAACAAACTTTAGAACCGTAAACATTCTTATGGACCATAAACATTCCCAAGGACTATAAAGATTGCATCCCTTTCATTGTAATGTTGGTTATCTTTGAATGGAGCTAAAACAACAGGAAGCAATCTCAGAGGATACTAAGACTTCCAGGCCTTTCGATCAAAGGACAAGAGTTTAGGAAGTTCAAAACAACTGTATAGACATTCAAAATAACTGTAAGAAATATCAGACATGTACAGTACTACAACAATCTTACAGTACATACAAAAACAATCAATTATACACAAAATAATCACACATTATACTTCATGCAAAAGGTACGGTAATTGAAAAGGATGAGTTGGGGGAAAAAAAAAGTATCCGGAGAAAAGCAGAATAGAGTATACTAATTTGTAACGCACAACTGCTCTATGAGACATTTATTTCAGACAAGAACAGAGGTGACCACAATGGAACAAGGAGACTGAGAACCGAAGCCTTGAGGCGAGAGACAGATGCGTTTACCTCGTTTGTGAAGCCATCCCTCCTTTACAATGACGACTTCACCCATGGTGGCCTACGGAGGAATGGGGGGAGGGGGAAGGTTCGGTCCGCAGGGGGGGGGGGTCTGGCAGAAGGAGGTGCCACTCTGGTCTCCTTCACTTAAATCCAACGTCTGGGGTTGTGGCCGTGATTAGCCAGAACTGGGTGCCTATTGGACAGGCACACACACACAGTGTCAGGTGACAGTGAACAATAAGTCAAATGAAGGTGAGGTGACACATTGCTCAATGCTGCAAATATTAACACCAAAGGAGTAGAGGGAGAGGAACTGATAATGGACTTGGACCCTTTCCAACCCAGCTGGTCGTGCCATTAGTAAACCAGCCTCTTACCTTTTGACTGGGTGGTGACACAGGGGCACAGACATCTCTCCTGAATATCCCACATTCCTAAACTAAGCAGACCCTTTCACAGCTGTCAAATGACTCCATCTTGTTATGGCTTGCCCCACTTATCCATCCATATCTATCAACAGTGGAAATATTGCTTCATTACCGTCATATCATCTGGATATATTGTATGTACACTGTGCAATGTCACACACACCATACAGTAATATGTCATGGAATTATAATCAGAGGGTTGCCAGGTTTGGGAGTGCTCCAGATCAACCCGTAGAATTAGGTATTTGACCTGAATGCCCCAGTGGAATTTCAGCTATAAACCATAAGTATGCAAGTGGCTTTTGTGTGGACAGCATCTTCTAGGCTAAGAATGTATCATAGTGGTGCTAGGCTACTAACGCAGAGAGTGAGAAATGCAGAACCTAGCATTACAGTGCTGTGGTTGTGGTAATCCTGTGTCTGTAACCCAGCTGTGTGTTAAAAATGACACTACTACTCTTTATAAACACGATATGATTATGCATGAAAAGAGCCTACAGTCACACAGCTGACAGAAGCTCTTTAGTGAGGGTGGGGTGTAGATTCTAGAAAAACTGAATCCATCAGAAATTCAGTCCATAGTTGAAAAGAAGTGTCTCGATGGTTGAATTTGAGGTCTCATGTAGCGAATGCGACCAAAACCATCATTAGTTTCACGAAAGTGAAGGGAATCATGTTCAAACGCCAAAACAACTGGTAAAACATAATTTATACATATGGAACTTCATGTTCCTCTGTTTAATCAGCATCGAACCCTTTTTTTCGGAGAGAGAAAAAAAGGGCAGGTGCAAACTTTGCACTGGTGCAAACGGCTTGTGAATCTGGCCCTATTATAGAGCTCGCTTCAACGCTACCCAGAAGCCAAAAACAAACAGACATGAAAGAGGGGAGTGAGTGTGTTTACAAACGGCCGGACTGTCCACCATGGCACACCAGACTATTTGTTTATGTGTAACTAGCTGTTAGCCATGTTGTGATTTCTCCATCTGGAGACTTCTGAACCCCCCCCAGTTTAATAGTGCATGGAGTCTCCAATAACATATACCTATGCCTATACCCTTCACCAATAATCACACCAATACACATCTATTGGGTTTTGCTAATGCTAAGAAGCCCCAAAAAAATGGGAGAAAAAAGGTTCAATCCAAGCATTGTTTCAGAGCAAGGCATGGTCACAACTGGGCTGAAAATCTACTTGAGCCCTAAGATGCCCTTTGATCTGTGAAGTACAGAGGTTGTCTGTCTACTGTAATGCTGTCTGTTTGGGACACAACATGAACTGGGGGGAGGGGGTTGTTCTGTAATGTTTTGCAATGTTTTGTCTGCGCCTGCCTACAGGAAGTCACTGACATTCCGCGACCTTGCCATGCCCTTTGTTGCTCTGCTGCCTTGGTTGGTAGACAGGTAGACAGTTATTGGCTGGTAGACAGGTAGACAGCTTTTGGCTGGTAGACAGGTCGAAAGTTATTTTTCATTGCTTAGACTCAGTGGAAGCTGCCTGTCAACATGAAGTGACATTTCCATAGGATGTCCCTACTAGCCACCCTATACTATAGCTCAGACAGCTGTGTGATGTTTTGTGCCGCATCGGAAAAAAGTAGTCCTGATCAAAACAGACACTCTTTGCCATAGCAAGACAAGGGCATAACATCTCACAATTTTCCCCCAGAAGTAGTGCAAAGTATTATGAATTCCGGACCAATAGGTAGACGGGAACAGCTTTGCTCAGTTTGTCGGTGGCACCGTTAAAGGAACTGGGAGGCGCTGAGAAGGCCTCGTTGATCGGGAGCGGCTGATGGGAACACAAGCAGTAAAGGTAGACGGAGTCCACAGAGAAACCTGCTGCCCCCAGCATCCCCTTTCCCCCTCCTCGCTACACAGACACACGCCCCCCGCCGCCCCCCACCACCCCCCTATGTCTGGCTCCTTGGAATGCACTGAGAGAGTACACAGTGTTCCCGCGAATGAGAGAAATCTTTAACAACAGATAGACATGAGGGGCCTGAGATACTGCTCAGAGTCTTAACACGCACACGCACGCACACACACGCACGCACGCACACACACACGCGCACGCACGCACGCACGCACACATACACACACGCACACGCACACACACGCACACGCAAAATCACATGTATGAAACATGCAGGTGAAAGCACATGGATGCAAAAAACAAGCAAGAAACCTAATAATCCAGTTGAAAATGATGCACAAAAATAGAAAACCTTCTCAGAAACATACATACACCTGTAGACAACAAACAGGCGAACACACAGTCAAAACACAGGGGAGCACATACAAACACCTGCAATATACACATCTTTTATTCACAAACACATAGTCTGACACTGAAACTCAGAAGGTTGGACGCCACACATAAACACAAAGCAACACAGAATCTCAGACACACATGCTATAATTGCACACAGAAAAAACAAAAGTGCACACACACACACACACACACACACCAGATTAGTGTCCCTTCAGACCTCACACTCACAACCCCCCTTGGTCCAGGGAGCCACCGGCACACTGCTGCAGCCCTGGGCGCTCCTCCCCTCCTGAAGCCACCCGCCCGCCCGCCCACCCCGCCGCTGCCGGCTGGCTGCGGAGGGAAAAGAGACTGGGCCCACGGCCAAAACACTCGCTCCCTCACTCACACACACACACACACACACACACACACACACACAAACACACACTGCAGCACTCAAATGAACCCAACGCCCTCACAGAAAGTCACGTGGCCAAGCGAAGAGGGAGGGGAGGAGAGCAGGAGGAAGAAGGGAGGGAGAAAGAGAGAAGAGGAGGAAGACTGATAGGGAGGGAGAAAGAGGGGGAACAGGGAGGGACGGAGGAAGAGAAAGAGAGAGTAAAAAGAGAGGCCCCTAAAGGCTGCAGCCACCTACACCCCCCCACCCCCACCCCACCACCCCACCGCCGCCGCCTTCCTTCCTGCCCGCCTTGTTCGACATTGGTGCCCTCACTCACAGTTGAGTGTGAACCACGCGCCCCAGTGTCAAGCAGCAAAGGAAGCAAGTGAATGAAAGAGTGAGCCAAAGAAAGAAAAGAAAAAACTGCAGAAGATGGGGATGGGCTTTTCTACCATGCCACGCAGCTGCACCTCTTCCATCTCCACAGCTGGGGTTGGGGGGGGGGGGGTTGGGGGGGGGATGCCAGTGGACGTGACTTAGCACCGCTACTGTAGCGCTGACATGTGGCTTGCTGCAGTGAGCAGCAGAATTTTTATGATGAATAGGGTCAGTGGGTTCATCCCTGGTGGTTCAGAGCTAGTCCGCCCCTTCAGAGTGAAGGGAGCTGTTTGGGCCATTTGAAAAAGGGATTGTTCACAGGCTTGAGTTTACCATTGTGTCATCAGAAAACCTTTGGTTGTCGGTGGCTTGAGTTAACAGGACAAAGGGAATCTCTGGGTGGTTTCCGTTCACTGCACCTCGCTGTATCTCAACTATGTACAGTACACACAAACATCCACTGAGCCAGGCAAGGGCCTGCAGGCGGACTGGGCCTGATGCTTGTCAGCATGCATTGCGGAGAGCGGGGGAGGACTTTTGGGTGGATTTACCTCGCAGGTCCTATGGGGCTATAACAGTTGTCCCTAACAGGTAGAATTCTCTGGGATCGATCCACCAGCTGGCTGAAACACAATCAAACACAAGGTGCAGCTGAATTGCCCACACTGACTGTCGTGGTTTGTCACGGTGGCTTACCATCCACTAACCAAGTTTGGTGATTATACAAAGACTATCCTATGTTCCCTGTAGTAGTCCAGCTAAATAGTCATACCTCTTGGATGGGTCTTAGGTGGCTGTGTCATCTCAATGAGAATCGACTCATATTGTTTTGGTGTTATATATCCAACGTCTGGCACATGTGCAGTACAACTTTAAATCAGCGCTCAGAATGTGAAACATGAGCCGTTAAGATGACCGGAGACTGAAAACTGAGATGTGTCAAAACATGACAACTGTTATTCTTGAGTTGAAGGGCATTTCCGCCTGATGAGCGAGTGGAAATCTCTAATGTTCGGAACAGGCCGTCAACATCCTTTAAGCTAATCGCTACCATTTAGAACAGGCTGTCAATATCTTGCTAACCTTCTGAACAGGGTTGTCAATAACCTTTGCGGTAATCGCTAATGTCCGGAACAGGCTGAACGACAGGGGACAATGAGTGGGAGAGTGGCACAGACGGCACATTTACAGGACCCAAATATAAAACTAATTTCCAGATCCATCCCCTGAATTCTAATGACTCCGGACAGGGCGGCTCGCCTCTGAATTACAGCTTTTACAGTGTTGTTTGTTTTCATGTTAGGTAACCAAGCAACCACCATCCCCCTCGGTTTCGAACGGACCACCTTGAGTGAGACGCCACATTTTTCTGACGAGCGTGAAGACGGGGGAACAGGGCTTTTTATGCAATTAGCGTACGGCATCTTTTCACTCCACAGAAAAGAGAAACACCCTGTCAAACATAAGCCTGTTAGATACACATAACATAGTTCTATGCGACGGCTAATTCACCAAAATAATTCATTTGGGACAATACAGTATCAACCAAGCTGGTGCTGAGCGTGTTAATGTTTTGGGTGTGAGAGAGAGAGACAGAGCAAGAGAGCGCGTGCACGAGAGAGAAAGAGCGAGAGAAAAAGAGAGGGTGTGTGTGTGTGTGTGTGTGTAGGGATATACTGTAGTTGTGGCTAGTTGCTTTACAAACCATTGAGTGATACTCCTCAGACATTGCTTTCACCTTATCAGTCTAGACACTTCCCTGGGTTGTAAGACTCAAACGTTGACATCCCGTTTTGACTGATATCCTTCACGTTGCCCCTCCATGACCTCAAGGCATTCCAAGGGTAAGGACATACCAGTGTTATCTTCTCCAAACACAGACACAATCAAGTGTTTTGATGGCTCCAGTGAGTGTGGGGTGGACCTGTTGTTGGACTGTCGTGTGTTGAGATCTGGATATAGGGGCGTGTGAGTGAGTGTGTGTGTGTGTGTGTGTGTGTGTTAGCAAGGGAGGTAAACTGATTGTACATCTGACACAATATGCTTGTCTGTGCAACAGCAGATACCAGTGGCATTCCTGGTAATTAGGGTACAACCACTGGCACATTTACTAACATGTGGGGAAGCAAGGTCCATACTATGACTTAGTTTAAAAGGTTCCTGAGCATGTCTACTTACAGCGTAATTAATTGCATTACTGGATTTGAAATCAAACAATTTCTACGAGGTTAAAGTAGAGATTGTCAGCTTTTATCTTATGGTATTTGTGTACATATTGGTTTCACCATTTAGATTTTTTTATTTTTTTTATACATAGTCCCCCTAGGGCACCAAAATTAATGGGACAATTGGCTTGACAGGGGTTTCTGCTTAGTCAGGTGTGTTCGGTCACATCATTTGTGCAGGCATAAGAGAGATGTCAATGTCTAGTATTAATTCTAGGCTTTGAGTTTGCCTTTGGAGTCTCTTATTGATGTCTGTCAACATGAGGACCAAAAAGGTGTCAATGAAAGTCAAGGAATCAGAAACATAGCCAAGATCAACAGTTTGGAACATAATTAAAAAGAAAAAACGGGCTGGTCTCCAAGGAAGACTTCTACAGTGGATGAACAAAGAACGTTCACCATAATTAAGGAAAACCCTAAAACAACTATCCCACAGGTCAGGAACACTCTCCAGGAGGTAGGCTTGAATGCGTCAGAGACTACCATCCGCAGAATACATCACCAGCCGAACTACAGAGGCAAACCACTTGTTATCCTCAAAAAGGATGGTATGGTTAGAGTTTGCTAAAATATACCTAAAAAGCCTGTAGAGGTCTGGAAAAAGGTATTGTGGACAGATAAGACAAATATTATCATGTACTGTACCAGAGTGATTGCAAAAGGAAAGTTGGGAGAAAAAAGGATCTTCCCAAGATCTACAGCACACCATCTCATCTGTGAAAGATGGTGGAGGGGGTGTCAAGGTTTGGGCATGAATAGCTGGCACTAGAACTGGCTAACTTGTCTTAATTGATGATTGTACATGTTCTGCTGACAGCAGCAGCGAATGTATTCTAAAGTGTATAGAAACTCTGCTACAAGCAAATGCCTCCAAATTCATTGTATGGCGCTTCATCATACAGTAAGACAATGACTCAAAACATTCTGCCATAGCAACTAGGGAGTTTTTCAGGGCCAAAGATGGGAAAGCTCAGTCTTCAGATGTAAATCCAATTGAACATGCATTTCATTTCCTGATAAGATTTTAGGCAAAAAGACCTCAAAACAAACAACAACTGAAGATGGCTGCAGTGCAGGCCTGGCAGAGCATCACCAGAGAAGATGCCCAGCATCTGGTAGGATCAATGGGTCGCAGTCTTCAGGCAGTTATTGCATGCAAAGAATTGTGGAATCAAATACTAAACATGAGTGCTTAATTTAGACGTTATATGAATCTGTCCCATTACTTTTGGTGGGCTGAAATAGGGGGACTATGTATAAAAAGTGTTGTAATTTCTGAATGATGAAACCAACACATACAAAAATACCCTAAAAAAAGCTGACAATCTATACGTTAACCACATTTGATTTTGAATCCAAACTTTTGGAGTATACTGCCAAAAGAAGAAAAAAATGCTTTCTTGTCCCATTACTTACGCAGGGAACTGTATTTTTGGATTATGAAATGAACCATATCCTGTGGCCTGGGTTGGTCCAGTGGTCTAGCACCATATCCTACAGTGCACACATATGCCCATGTCGGCATGGTGACATCCCCTCTCCTCCCTACTTTCCTGTCTTTCTTCACTGTCTCTATCCAATAAAAAAAAAAAAATTACCTTAACATTTTTTTTTTTTTTTTTTTAAATGAACCATATCCCATGTTTGACAAGATCTGAGAGTATTCATATAACAATGATACATTGGCAATTACAATGAGAAAAGAAAAACTGCACACAATAATATTGCTGCCAAATTAAATAGTGTTTTCTTGCTCTTCTTCCACTGACAAACTGGCACGGGCACCCTGGCATCACAACAAATCTGCCTTGAATCCTATCTGACCTCCTTGTAGTGTGTGTGTGTGTGTGTGTGTGTGTGTGTGTGTGCGTGTGTGTGTGTGTGCCCTCTACAAGACAATCCCACATATACTGTACACCAAATTGGGTCTGTGGCTGAGGAGCGTGTCTACGGGGAGGGAGCAATTGAGTGTAAAGAGGAGAGCAGACATGCGTGTGGTGTCTGATTTAATAATCCTAAGCGTGGTTGTGAAAAAACACAGCATGTTATTCATTTTGGTCACGATAACCCTGCCCTTGGCTTGTGGTACGAAAAGATACTTGGCTCAACTTGTTTGCCCATGTCACCCTTCACTTAGGTAAGGATTTTAAAGTCATTTCAGGAGTATTTTGTATTAGGCATAATTCCATAGTCACTTTTGACAGAGGTTTTGTGCTGCAGGCATACTGTAATGACCTCTTACTACATGTACTCAAGAAGCCTGAAAATTAATGTTTCACCCTCCACCACATCATGCTTTAAATGTTTTACATTGAAAGACAAAGTTGACTGGAAATCATTGTCTCAGCACCTCCAGTATTTATACATCTTATTTAAGAACCATTAAATATGTTTTGGACGCCAACCAGATGTTTTAAAGTATGCTTAAGGTGGTGCATTTGTTCATTTGCTCTTTGTTGCAGATGACAAAAACAATTAATTGTGGCTGGACTGATACTATAAATATGAAACCTTCCTCAATGACAGTTTAACACCACTGTCTATTACTATTTTATAAATGTTACTAATTACATCTATTACAGGAAAGTATTCATTTCAGAGGACAATCATTTAATGACCAGTAGTTGCTTTCCATTAAATGAGTTTCCTTCCTGGTCAAATGCAATGTTTCCTTTTTTGGTGAGAGTCATTATTACAGTAGATACAGTGTCACACGTGTTACTACAAAATAAGCAGCTCCCTTGCTCACTCCCTTCCTGACACAATGTAGAAAATCTGTGAATGGAGCAACATCCACATCCTCCTCCATGGTTTCACTCTTCATTTGCGATTCAAAGCAGCAATAAAAGCATTAAAACAACCGCTTCATCTAACGATCATCGAAGTTCGAAGACAATAGCCAAGTGAATAAAGGGGGGAAACTTACTGTGGGACTTCTCTAATTACGCTGTATAAGACGGATATCATTATTCATGTCAAAGATGTCAATGCAATTGCCAATTATACCGCAAGAACAAATTAAGTGTCTTCAGTTTCCCAAACACGATAAGACACCTCTAAAAACGATTTTACAAAATGATTTTGTCAGCACAGGACTGGCAACACAGGATGGGCAAACCTATTGCAGAACGGTTGTTTCATATTGAAACATGCGCCCCAAAATAAAACCTTTAACCTAAAGTAGATTTTTTAATACATGCACAAATATTATACATTTTGGCATTTTTTGCTATTTTTTTAACATAGTTCTAGGCCTAGCAGAGCAGAGTGGTGAAGATATCCGCAACCCACTGACTACAATGGGAACTACCCTTTTTTGGCATGACTGCAAAATTGAAACAACAAAAGAACAATTGAACCACAAAACTTTACCTTAGCCAATTCAAACGTTATTCCGGGCCATTGTTTGGACTCTGACAACTTGTTCAGCAGCTATGTCCATGCGTATTCTTGGTTAATGTATCCTCGTGCACTCGAAGTCTAGTCGTTCTCCCATTAAACCAACTGAGCCTTCCGTCTGAACGACATCCGAATCTCTCCTGGGTCCTAAAGCCCACTCGTTCCCGGAACCGTCACCTTATTTGCCTTTTCGCCCCGTTTGAGAGTTCAGTGTGTGTGTGTGTGTGTGTGTGTGTGTGTGTGTGTGTGTGTGTGTGTGTGTGTGTGTGTGTGTGTGTGTGTGTGTGTGTGTGTGCATTGCAGTGATATGAAGAATGAGAGGGAGTGACTCACGATGCAAAATGCCACGTTTTCTGAAAACGTTTTGTTTATCTGAGGAGCGCTTCTAAATCGTTGCACATGATGATGGTACAATACAGTACCATTTTTTTTTTATATTAGATCTTTTTTTTATCAATCTCCATCTTTTTAGACTCGTGATATTTTACACTGATAATTTGTCAGAAATATATATTTTTTAAAATAGAAAACAAATACAGATATGAATTGTCAATTTAAACTGATATTTCTATCCTATCTACGACCATTTCAGGGAGCATGTCGGCATTTACTGTAATCTGTTATCAGTTTTGATAGAAGCAAATTATGCTTCGTCAACATTTTCATTGAAATGATTCACGATTGCTAAAATGAAACACAAATACCTACATGAAATTATACACGAAATGCCAAATACACACGATACCCTTGAACTTGTGTAATTGAGTTATATCAGCCAAAGACTTGCAGTCTGTTATTACAAACCATTGGTGAAAAAAACCTTTGAAATATATTTAAACCTATAATTTCGATATCATGGACTGTCTATGAATGTTTGAGTACGGGCACATTTCCCAAGCCCCTGCTTTATACCAAAAGAAGTGATGAACCAGCCAAAACTAATTAAGGATGGCACCTTTAACAAAGTGAAATGGAGCACAAATCACAAGTCAGGTTCCGGGATACATTAGATGTGCTGTTCCTTGACAAGTAAATACAAATGTACAGCCAAAATAGTACAGGGAAACAATGATAGCTGTTTGTTGAGAAAATGATGACAAAAAAACAAAAAGAAAACATTGTGCGTGCATGGGTGTGTGTGTGTGTGCACGCGTGTTGTGTTACTGTAATATGCTATGCACCTGTCCGAGTGTGTTTGTGTGTACGCACCTACTGTATGTGTGTGAAAGGTACGCACATACAGTAGGTGTCACTGCCACATCTAGAGCTCTTACAGTTTCGATAACAAGACGCTGTAGAGACGGTTTAGGGTTTAGGGGTTATTTTTTCACTGGAAGAGGAAATCCCCTGTCAGAGCCCCAGCCAGTAAACAAGAAGTCAGAGTGGCCGGCTTCTGCCAGAGGGACAAAAGGCCTCCATCCAGCTGGCTCTAATACAAGAAACACAGACGCGCTTCATGAGCTATTTGTTATTGGAAAACTACTTCAACACTTTTCTAGTATTCTGTGACACCCTTTTGGTTTATTGGTCTCGTTCAGAGCAGTTGTATGCTGTTGAAGCTTCATGTGAAAAGGAAGGGTCCAAAAGTAACGAAAAGTTGGTTTCAGTTTAGGTAATGTTTTTTTCTCTGGGGGTCATTTTGGTGCCCAGGGAAAGCATTATTTTTCTGATGGTAGCTTTTGTGAAATTCTCAAAACTACTTTAGGCATCAAAACATTCTATTGAGCAACCATGATTTCTGTACAAGAATCAACTCTTGGACCTCTCAGTTCTTACTTTCTCACAGATACATTTTCCATGATTTGTAGCATGGCTGAGCAAAACACAACAAATGCAAATTATATGTCCTTGTAAATCACACATGCAAATGGTGAAAGCTCCTGATTGACAGATAAATATGTTGATGCAGGGAGGAAAGCAATTTAGACAGAGATAAACAATGTCTCCATACATTTCGGTACAGTGTAAGGTGGGAAAGCTATTTTAAATTTGTGTTTAAAACTAGATAAGGTTGAATCAGTTAAAATTAGGAATAATGAAGAATTAAAGTTCAACTTTGTGAGTGGTGGTGAGATGTGCTAAAATTGGGAAGAGAAAATCAAATTGGTAAGAGAAAAAAAGATTGAGATGGAACTTGTAGGAAAATTGTGTCTCAGAGACATCGGGCCGTAGCAACGCCTATCTTTGCATACAGATATACTGCCTGTGTACACCAGTATTCTGCAAACTGTCATTGCAATCCATTAGGGCAATGACCATTTTTTTTTACAGTACCCCAAATCATTCTGCATTTTAAGTTGACCACGGGGAAAAAGTATGCAGATGTGATGCTGTGTAAATACTGCAACGTGGTTTAATTGAACCGAGCTCCCGGGCTGAAGAGACAAGTCATATCGCCACTTTCATTATTTGTAACTTCTTTGGTTATGAGATCAGGAAGTTTATCTGTGGCTTGTTTACTTCGATACCTCTGTGCTTTGTAACACAGACAGTTTGGTTTTACTGGATGGTCTATGAGTAGAAATAGTATTTGTCATCAATAGGAAAGTCCCATATTTGTATAATACCCAGCATAACAAGAAATAAAAATACTCTGAAAGTTGATTCGAAAACACAAAACGCTGTATATACAGTGTCTCCAGTAAGTATTCACCCCCCTGGACCTTTCCCACATATTTGTATTTTTTGTGTTACAACCAGATTTTGAAATAGATTTAATTGAAGTGTAGTTGTCACTGATCTACACAAAATACCCCATAATGTCCAGTGACAAGCAAAATACCCTATAATGTCAAAGTGATTTTTAAGTCTTTACAAATTAATAATAAATGAAAAGCTGAAATGTCTTGAGTCAATAAGTATTCACCCCCTTCGCTAAGATACTTGAATGAGCTCAAATGCTAAAATGTCTTCAACAAGTTACTCACTAAGTTGAATTGAGTCCATCTGAGTGCCGGGATAATAGTTAATATGATTTCAGAATGAATAGCTTTGTTCTTATAGGGTCTGATTTGCACAGGAATCAATTGCACACTGTGTGGATTAGGATGTCACTACCAACTCAGCACATTTCATAATTTTCTCTTAAACCTGACAAACACCAAGTCCCTGCCAGTGACCAGCATACCCACAACATGATGCAGCTACCACTATTCTTCACACGAGGGATGATGTGGAAACTGCATTGCATGTGCTGGATTTGCACTTAACTCAATGCTTTGTAGTAAAACCAAATAAACCCATTTCCAGCTTCTTTGCTGTATAACTTGAATTCATTGTTGCAAACACAATTATGGATGTAAAATAGATTGTTTTTTTCAATAAGGGATTTTTTTTTGGCCACTTTTGTAGAGTGACTGGGATGATGTTGTCCCATCGGCTGTGCTTTTTCCTCTCCACCATTCAACTTTGTAGATTTGTGTAAGTCTCCCCAGGCCTCAGGGTCGCATCCCTGAGGAGTTTTGTTCTTCCTCATTTGCTCAGTTTGTATCCATCCATCCATTTCTAAACGTTCACTTGGCATTATAGGCTATTTTGTGTAGATCAGTGACAAAATGTCAGGTTGTAAAAAAGTCCAGGGGTTGAATACTTACTGAAGGCACTGACAAATACTGTGTATATATACAGTATATGCTAAATTATCATTATCATCAAAAATCTAAATCAAGATTGATTACAACATCAATAATTCAAGATTATTATGTAAGCAAATAACATAGCATAGATACAGTATTGTCCTTTCTAATATATCATAAAAGATGTTTATGTCATGATAGTATAGCAATAATTTTATAGAAGAGAAAGCACATTTAAAGAAATGGTAGATATAACATTTTGCAACAAAACTCTTCATTTGCACTGCACTACTGGAAATTCCACACAGGATTAACATGTTCCAAATATTAAGAGCATGTTTTCAATTCAATACTAATACAATTTGAATAAACTTACACATTTCACATTCACTTTTCACATACTGTATTCTCACTTCAAATTGCATTGAACTAGAAATTACACACAAATTAACAAAAAATGAGCTGCAAAGCCCTTACATGCTGAAAATGTGTTGCTAATTTATTATATCACCATTGTTCAATGAGTCAGCAAACACATTTTAAATGCATTTTTAGTTTATTGCAAATGCATTGGATTTAGTAAGTTTATGAAAACTGTGTTTTGAAAACATATTCTACATACTCATTTTAATCGTGTGAATTTCCAGTAGGGCAGTTTCAGTAACCATCCATACAGTTCAGCCTCTTATAGACATGGCATCTAGGATGCATGACATGTACATTTTGAAACCTGCGTGAAATTGGACACACTGTTATTTAATCCCTAAGAGCTTTCCACATAACCTTTTGTCCTCCAATGGAGTCAGGACGTTGTCCTTGGCATTAAGAAAAGCAGTTTCAGAGTAAATGTTATAACACTGTGCAGGTTTATTTCTGCTCGAAAACATTTAAAAAATCTGAAGTAGATATACACTGTACTATATGATTCAGAGAGGCATTCTAGTGTGAGAGTAGTTGAATTGGCATGTTTGCAAAGGGTTTTAGACACAATTGGGCACTATGATGACACAATTGGGCACTATGTTGACACAACTGGGCACTATGTTGACACAATTGGGCACTATGTTGACACAATTGGGCACTATGATGACACAATTTGCCACTATGATGACACAATTGGGCACTATGATGACACAATTGGGCACTATGATGACACAAGCAAAACAAAATATGTCTATAAATAAAAACAACCACAGCCAAGGTATTTTAGAAATAATGTTAATAAAGTATTTTGTGGAAACTATCCCTTTAAAGCCATGCATAGTACAGTACATGCCTTGACATAAAGGGATAGTTCACCCATATTACCAAAAAAAGTATGACTGTAACATAAGCTAACATCAAGTCAGCTATGGGGTTTCAAGCACTCCGGAGATGAGTCTATGCAAAAGCCCCTCCTTACACACACACACACACGCGCGCACGCGCACGCGCACACACACACACACACACACACACACACACACACACACACACACACACACACACACGACACACTTTTGTAATACAGTAATACATAGAAGTAATACAGTAAGGTATTGCCCAATAAGGTAATGCCCAAAACAGACACCTGCCAAGAACTGTTTTCATGGCATTTAACAGTACAGCTTTCACTTTTACACATCGCTCTGTCTTCAAAAAGGAATTTCCACAGCAAACCACAGAAAAATTACAGTCTTTTTTTCATAGAGATGCAACTTTTAGTTTGTCCATGAAAGACTGTCAGGTCTATGGGCACTGTTTTAACAGCTCGTTTCCCCAGGCTACGGATGGGTGGGGGAAGCTGTAGAGAGAGAGATAGGGAGAAGGAAAGAGAAAGAAAGAGAGAGAGACAGAAAGTGAGAAAGAAAAGGAGAAAAGGAGAGAGAGACAGAGAGAGAGAGAGAGAGAGACAGAGAGAGAGAGAGAGAGAGGGAGAGAGGGAGACAGAGGGAGAGAGAGGGAGAGAGAGAGAGAGAGAGAGGGAGAGAGAGAGAGAGAGGGTGCAGACAGAGAGAGAGAGAGAGAGAGAGAGAGAGAGAGAGAGAGAGAGAGAGAGAGAGAGAGAGAGAGAGAGAGAGAGGGAGAGAGAGAGGGAGAGAGAGAGAGAGAGAGGGAGAGAGGGTGCAGACAGCAGAACGGTAGGCAGATGGTGCAACAGCAGACACAGACACCCCTACTGTGCAGAATGCTGAGTGCCAGTTTGTGACGGCCAACGGCACACAGCAGCACCTTTCTGTCCTCCCTGTTCTGTCTACCTACTGAGTAAACAGTACAGGCCCGTTGATACATACCCAGTAAACAGTCAGGGAAGGTTACTGTTCTGTCTACCTACCCAGTAAGCAGTATTACCTACCCAATAAACATTATTACCTACCCAGGAAACAGTATTGCCTACCCAGTAAGCAGTATTACCTACCCAGTAAGCAGTATTACCTACCCAGTAAGCAGTATTACCTACCCAATAAACATTATTACCTTCCCAGTAAACATTACCTGTTCGGAAAGGTTACTGTTATTGAGGCGCCCCTGTATCAATTTGTATCAATTTACAGTATAAGCAATTTAATAGTAATGTGATAGGAATTAGTAAGAAGCGATACTTATAATTACATGTTAAATAATTTAGTAAACTATTTGGCAGTTTATTTTCTTGAGGTTTTAGGCAGATTTAAAAGATGCTCTCTTCTATCATCATCATCATCATCATCATCATCATGAGAAACACCTCTTACATTACATTACATTATACAGAACATGTGGGTGTCCTCGGTATCACCTTTGAATTAAACAGCTATTATTTTGACCTTAAGTGTGCCCAACAGCCACAGAAATAAAGTTATCTACTGTTTCACTATTAGATTAGTATCGTCTTTTGCTGAGAAAGGGGAACATTGCAGGTACACACAGGTACAAATGTCTAGCAGTCGAGGGTAGGGTATATAAAAACAAATGTTCTATGAGAGGAAGAGACATTGAGTGGGGAAACAGGTGAGTAGATGCTCTCTTCCTCCCCTGCAGCGACCTTCCAGGAACAGTTTCTCACAGTAACTATGGATTTAATGTCAATAAAAGAACCAAAATGGCTACTGGTAACCGGATGAGCAGGGCTCCCATCTAATTCGCCCCTAACCTTCCAGTGACACGGCTCACCCCTGTTCTCTGTAAAGGAACATGGCAACTGGTTATTTTCTAGGAAGTGACAGTGAGACTACGAGTGTCTGTCTAAGGGGATGTTTGGAAGGGATAGTAGGGGCCTTGGGTAGCAGGTGTGGCAAAAGGGACAAGTGGTTGTAATTTTATTGGAGGGGGTCTTAACTCAGTGACCTGACATGGTGGAACAGTGGCCTTTATTGCAAGATTCCAAAATGTTGGGGTTGTAGTACTGCCCTCTTTGCTATAATGAAGAAGATAGTCACCACATTGGTACGTTTCAATCCAAATCAATGCAGAGTAGATAGGGAAATTCAAAATGAGCACCACCACCCATAACTTCACCTTTGCACATGGTGAAGTTTCCCATGACACAGCTTTGATACCTGCTATAGTGCTGTATGTTGGTCTACTGTACTTCAAACGAATATGTACTCCACTGGGCAGATTGCTTAGGATTGGCGATCGCCCAAAGTCTTTACACATATCCATGTTTTCAGAGCAGTGTAGATGAAGAAAAAAGTAACATGGAGAAGAAACGGCCTCACATCATTCACAGTCGATATGCTGTTCAAGTGATGAGAATGACCAGAACTCTGTACAGTAGGCAGTGCCATTTCCCCAGTATTCGCCCCTTTCTGCTAAATCAATAACCACATTGATTCCGTATTTTCTACACACTGTATTTGTGTGGTACAAAGAACACAACTACCTTTGTCCAATGCCAAAGCAATGTACAGCAGACCTGCATAGTAGCAAAAATGATGTAGGTAAAGTGTTTGACACAAAGGGCTGAGACAAAGTTTCTAAGTTAAAGGTGCGTGTAGTTTTATGCAATTTTTATTTGTTCAGTGCCTTGTGTCATTTGTATTCATACAGTGCCCTGCGTAAGTAATAAGACAGCGAAGCATTTTTTCTTGTTTTGGCTCTGCACTCCAAAAGTTTGGATTTTAAATCAAACAATTACTGTGAGGTAGAGATTCTCAGCTTTTATCTGATGGTATTTGTGTATACAGTCTATTGGTTTCACCATTGTGAAATTAGAACACTTTTTATGTATAGTCTCAGGGTACCTAAAAGTAATGGGACAAGTAGCTTGAAAGGTGTTTCTGATGAGTCAGGTAAATAACTCCTGAAAGCCATTGGTTGAACATTGACGAATAAATATTTCTTGATACTTTTGATTATCATACATTATCACTGATTAGCATTCATTATCACTGAATATCATTCACAGTGTAGTGCTTATTTGATTAATTATCAGTCTTGCTTATTACAGCTTTGTGGTAATTTCAAGGCAGTCCACGGATTTGATGTAGGCTGAAAAGTTACCGGAGCTTGTAGTGCGTATTTGACTCATTTCCAAGGATTTGACAGTATTTTTAGAAAACAGTCAATTGTCCATCATGAGATGATGGCGTCACCTCAAAACCTCTGTCAAAATTGGGCCAAACAACAACTTAGGGTGAAGCCATAATCAACAGCGTCACATTCAGCCGACAGTGACGTCATTTCTATTTGATGTGGGCTTCAAATGAAACACAGAGATAGTAGATATATAGCAGATGTTTATCTACAGATGTGGGGAGGTAGGAGACATTCATATGAATTTGTCTCCACTGTGCTGTTTCTCTCTAGAAATGGAGCGTGTTGATGGTGCCGAAATACGCAGAAGGTTTTTGAAACCTCGCCCTTACCTTGTAAGTCTGCTTGTCATGTTTCTATCATTCTGTGTTTCCTCAACTAACTTATAATTGAAGTATGCGATTGGGTTATGTCAAATGTATCAAAAGGACAAGCTACAGAAAATGCTATATTCTTAAAATATATATATTTCTAGTTTAATATTATTATGCATAGTAATATTAAACAGTACTAACAGTATCTCCTCACATTACATTGAGTGCTCTATTTACAGCTTCATACTGGCCCACGGAATCTTCTGGATTGTGAGCGGCGGCCCCACACAAGGGTCCAGAGACGGCTGGTAAATTAATTTAGGAAATTCAACGACCCCAATAGCAGGTGCGGTGGCTGCAGTTCTGAAGCAGCTATATTCTATTGCTTCACAGACGACCATAAAGGAGAACACTGAATCACTGTTCAAGTCATCTGGGGATGGGGTCAAATCTATAAATTAAAAGTTATTATGAATAGAGCGGATAGATAATACATACATTTAAAAGATAAAGATGGTGTGTTTTTAATAAGGGATAAGCATGAAATGCGATGATGTGAAGAAAAAAAATTATATATATATATTTATATATTACTACAGTATGTTTCAAATGGGTAAAGGCAGGACAGACAGATATAATAGCTCAAGACTGGTATGATTTGTTTGTGTCTTTTACCCCCACAGAGCCGAGCGTGCTGGAGACAGGATGAGCCTCACGACAGGCTGTCCGAGAGTAGCCAGCCTCCTATGTCCCCAGTGCCCTACAACGCAGCAGACGATGATGCTCAAACTACTATTGTGGTTCCATTTACAGCTGACGATGATGATTTTAGATCTTTCTACGCCCTATGGCCCCGCCTCCTGACAGAGTACTTCCCCTACCTGTGCGAGAGCGGCACGGCCCCAGGCCCTCGTGGGCGTGGCCCCAGCCCCACAGGTGAGTGAAATTATAGTAGATGCTAAGTGGGATCCTTGGGACGACCCTACCCTAAACTCTAAACCTAACCTTAACCCTTACTCTAAACATAACCCTTACTCTAAACATAACCCTTACTCTAAACTTAACCATAACCCTTGCCTAACCTTAATGGTTTTAAATCTCAACTTCAATGGGGTGACAAAGTCGGACCGTCAAAAGCACTCCACTTAGCATTTACAATGAAATTATGGGAAGGGAAAAGAAAGTCATTTTCAGTTCAACAAGTCAGAGAGTTACAGTCCTATAAAGCTTGTATTGTCCTCTCCTGCTGTCACTCAGGAAGTGAAAGGCAAAAAGAAAAAGGCAGGGAAAAAACTAGTGAAAGAAGAGAAGGAACAGCAGCAGCAGACAACAACCAATGAGGACATTGAGGAAGAAGTTCAGAAACCAGGCAAAAAGTCTGAAGGAAAGGTAATTAAAAGTAGGGTTAATAGGGGTGGTATCATAACAAGGAAGTAATAGGTCTTTACATTCTGTTGGTAACTGCTGTGTTTATTTCTGACAACAGGATTTTCCGGTGGCTGCTGCGCAGATTGGAGTAATGGACACCTATCTACTCGTCTACCTCCTTCCCAACCCCACCTACCTACCCTTTTAAGACTTACCAAAAAAATAAGCACAATTATTACCAAACCAACATACACATGGACACACACATACACATCACTACCTACCTCCCTTCCTACGTACAGTACCACATACCCAGCTACCCACCATCACACGCACACAAACACAGACACACACACACAAACACAGACACACACAAACACACACACACACACACAGACACAAACACACACACACACACACACACACACACACACACACAGACACTTACTTACCCTACGTACCTCTTACCTTTCACATGCAGTACATACCCACCTAGAGCTTTCTTCTTACCTACGCGCACACACACACACACACACACACACACACACACACACACACACACACACACACACACACACACACACACACACACACACACACACACACACACACTGTACACATCCTGTACAGTACCTACCTACTTACCACATGCCCACCCACCTACCGCTTCCTTCATACGAAAGACATTAGCAGAATGAAATATTTTGAATGAGTTGTATCTTGTTGATTTGCTGTATTAGTGTTTTAGTGCACAGATCAAGGCACATCAATCCTGCACACACTGACTATTTCTTAATGCACTCAAGTCTCAATGTGTTTTATGTAATATTATCACTTATGATGTGTCCTGTATTTATTGTATTATTTGTTGTATTGTATGTTTCCTGTATTTGTTTCAATTTGTTATATCCGACTATACTAGTGTATGAGTGATTTGTAGGTGTATTGAGCTGTGTTTACGTATTTAGTTATGTTTAGTTCGGGACTACGGACGCAAATTGGCTGATCTCTCCTGGATGCCACCGTTGGCTCCACACATCCAACACTTATGGACAGTTGCTCTTTCGATACCTGTTGCGTGATTGGGATAAAGGGGTTGAGGCTCACGCAGTTTTCAGAGCGGGGAGCTGTGAAGCCCTGCAGTCACTTCTCACGGACTGTGTAAAGCAGCATGTGGCTTCATTGTGGGAGTGTAACGGAGGGGCTGTCTGTCACTGTTGTGGTGGACTGATATTAGGGGCCATTGTGATGGATGGGTGATGTGTCCAACTGTATGCAATGTTTGTGCTTATGTACTCAGGAGGACTCAGTTAGCCTGCAAAGGCTGACATGTATGAAGGCAGTCCTGTGGGAAAACAGGGGCATTGGGTGAGCAGAGTATGGATGGTAACTACGAGCACAGTCAATGGTTTGGAGGTGTTCTATATCTGCGAATAGTCTACAAAACAAGGAATTTTGTTGTGTACCAGTGTGTGTGTGTGTGTGTGTGTGTGTGTGTGTGTGTACTTACCTGTTGTGTAGAGTTACAGTTCCTGGTTCCAGTAGGTGGCCCAAAAGAGTCCCTCTGGAACACACTCTGCATTTTAAAGGTTCTGTGAGCAACCATGCCATGATTGAAGGGGGAATGGGAGCTCACAGATGAGGAAGTCCTCTTTAATTTATATCCAGGAGTCCATGGACTGTTCAACATGATTACTGAAAATTGTTTCAGCTGATTTTTACTGCCACACACTTTCTATGTGATTATGTGATGGGTATATAGAGGGTTAGGGTTAGAGGCAAGGGTTAGAGGGTATAGAGGCAAATGTACAAGAATAGAGACATATGAAAGGTCCACCTGTATAGCTCTTCTTGTTGTAACAGATAGACTACAGGGGGCTCTAAAACACATACAAGGAAGGACTCTCACCAGATGACAGTGTCACAAAGAAGGGGCTACTTACTGCAGAATGTGCAGAAGAATACCGTACCACTTTTCCATTTGAGGGACGTTATTGTGGAGTTACTGCTCTTGATTTGAAATACTTGATTTGAAGAAAATAAGACGGTGAGATTTTATGAAAATATGGAGGGTTCCGAGCACTGCATATCCTCATCCCTCTATCCATTTCAACTCATTTAAATATGCTAACAACAAAGTTCCACTACAATGTTGTCCTTAGAATGCATATCTAGCCCATAGTGTAAAGTCATCTGAATAGTGTCAAGTCATCTGAATAATGTCCCATCCATGTGAAATTCATAATGAAAACATTAAACAAGCAGTCATCAGCATTCTGAGTGTGTCTACTGCAGTATATTGGACATGCCCGACACAGAAGATGAAAAGAGAACAAAACACCAGACAACATAGACTTTCCCCAGTGAGACATCATATTTCCACAAGGATTTTCAAGCCATCCTGTGCCAAATGTCGATGTTTGGCCCAGATCTATAAGCATGTAGAACAACAGTTGATATGCTGAGCAGTGACACAGTAAAAAGATGTAAAACAGGAATGTGTTTCAGCTCCAGCTCACCTTTTCTATACTGTACATCGCGTCAATAATGTTCATTTTTTTTAAATTAAATAATGTATTAATTTTGCAATGAGTTTTTCATTAAAAAATAAAATAAAATATGACAGATTTTTTTCTTCGGTGAAACAGGTTTCAAAGTCTGGTTCTCCATTCCTCATCTTAGGCACAGAGACAGCTGAGATGGAGCCAGATTTCTGTGCAGCCTCATTAGCCCAGTGGGCCCGCAGCACAGCGACCGCTTCATGCACTTTGAAGTGCAGGGACCCTGGAGACTCCAGCATGTAAAGCAGGTCGGATCTCTCCATCTCCAGCAGCATACTGCACCAGTGATCTTTTTACCCAGGCTGGGGGGCATGTTGTGGAAGAGAAGAGACTTATCTGGAGGGATGGAGAATAAAACAAAATCAGTAACAAAAAAAGTAGCAGCCAATGGGGATCCAGATCAACAGATAAACAGACTCACCCAGTCTATCCCAGACTCATCCTCTTCTGTCCCTCAGCAAGAGCAGCAGCCATTATGGAGGCGGTCAGAGACTCCTGGCCCTGGCCCTGGACAGCAGGCTGCTGCATGGGGACATGTGGCTGAGGAGCCATGTGCTTCTGGGGGTAGCACACACCAGCTGCATACTTGTACTGGGACACGGCGTGCTGAGTTGTTTCAATAAATACACTCAAAGCTGACAGAACGGAAACACCTGCATGTACCAGTCATCATCAGTCATGATCCGGACGCTGATGGCTGGTCCCTGTTTTTCTAACTTTTCCTTCAGCTTTTTCATCATCCATAGCCTTTCTAAAGTTTCTTATGTACACGTTAGTGAACGCTTGGGCCCTGGCTCCAAGTTCAGCCCTTTACTTGGGTTTCTCTGCGTTGTTTGAAATGTCCGATAAACACTTTTCTGTCATTGAATAACAGTTCACTTTATCAGTGGCTCTCGCAGCAGCCTCCTAGGCCTCCTCCATCCATGCAATGTGGAAATCTGCCTTTGGGGCATTTCATAAAGTCACTACTACTGTACACCTTGCAGGAAAGAATGTTTCCAAACACAGAGAATGTGTCATAGAGGGCTCTTGCTGTCAATAGGCTTGTCCGAGTTCTTAATGAAGATGTTGCCGACCCCACTCTCCCTCAGAAAAGGCTGAGGCCACATGTTGTGCACCGGTCTTCCTCGACAACATCAAAGTTCATGGTGTCTAGGGCACACTCTGCTGGTGAAAGTTAACATAGGCGCTTTATCTTGTCCCTGCACACTTGAACAGAGAGAATCGGAATTGAATTTCTCAAGCAACGTTGCCTCTGTGATATCTTGGTGGAGGTCTCCGACATACAAGGTGGCAATTTCCATATCTAGTTAGTTTGCTTGCGAAGCAATACACTGCTGTTCTTCATTTGATTTCTTATTAGTGGGCTATTGTTGTTGTTAATACTTATTATTGTTATTAGTGTGCTTGCGAAACAACACACTACTGTTATTCGTCATACTTAAATATTTTTTTTTTTAATTCTATTTTCTTCTGTCAGCTACTCCTCCTACAGCTTTTGTGGTAAACATACCATTCCAACTTTCTAAAGTGCAGAGGTCTAAATTAAGTTATTTCCATTTGTATGATACTCATTATACTTTTTAAAATATAAATCACTTAAACATGCTAATTTTAACATCTAGGTCAATGGTGACCAAAAGATGTAATATTTGGAACACTGCTGGTCTTTACACCATTTAAGTTACACACACCAATCCAACTTTAAAATGTGCAGAAAACTCTGGTTGGAACTTGACAACTTACAGGAAGTTCATGGCGGCCATTAAATTGCTTAGGAAACAATTGTAGATGAACAAGACATTTGTTTTATAGGGTCAGGGTTAGCCCTAACCCAAACCCTAACTGAATCCCGCAAATGTTGTCAAAAGTAACACTTAAAATGCAAAACCTCATATTGCCTATAGTCCTACAAATGTTTTTTCAGTGAAAATAAAATTTGAACCAGGCATTTGAAAGACAGCTAATATCACTAGTGCTAGGAAACATTTGCTAGCTAGCTATCTTGTTGGCTAGCAAGTTTCTTATATCTAGCTAGCTCTCTTTTACAAATAGACTAACTTGATACAGTAGAATGCCACCATTCAATGTCATCTAGAAATATAGCTAGCCGTCCCGCTCACAGTCATTTGCAATGAATCACAGGTAGAAGAGAATCAATCAGATTTATTTGCAGATCAGATTTCCACTTCTTCAAAACAGTATTGCACTTGGCGACTCCAATAGCATTACATGATGTCATGATGCCATATTACACCACTTCAATGGGGAATGGCATTAACAAACATGTAATGTAACAAACATGTAATGGGTTAAACAGAGAACCATTTGACTACTTCTGACCATTGCACATTGCATTTTCACACATTACAAGTGGTTATGATTCAAGCAAAAAAGTGGCAAGCAAATCTTTGGTAACAGGTACTGGCCAAGTTCGTTCAAGTCTTAACAACGTGGGTGAGTTTACGACTGTTACAAAAACAGTATCAAAACAATTAAGGACTAAGGTCTCATTTACGGATCACTCAAAGGATTGACATCAAATACCGTTTCAGTGCAAAGAAAGAAATCACAGACATAAACCAATATACTATATCTTATCGAAGAAGATTTCATAGGTTGTCGTTCGCATTAAAGAAGAGCAACTGTGCTGTATTGGATAGACTTACTTTGTGACATATACGGTACAATACGTGGAGTGGCGCAAGACATTTGGTAAAGGTGTTAGGAGGAAAGTTTGGCAGCTTAGATCCATGCACAATTGTACATACGGCACAAGTATTGAGAAGGTGCAATCATGAGAGGTGGTTACTAAATTGTTGTAACCTGAATCTGTCCATCTAGTCTCAAAGTGTCTAATTGTCTCCTTCTATAGTGCTTTTAGTTCAATACAACACATTGTTGCACGGTCCTACATTAAGAGTACTCCTGGAATAAAAAGGACTTTTCAATGAAGTCCCTCCAATTGTCCATTGGCTTAATCTGGGACTGAACAACTGCCCCTTTAAATTGGGTTATGGTATGGGTTAGGGTCAAGGTTGAGAGGAAACCATCTCTAAATTCCAAATCAGCTGCTACCCCCTAGGTAACTAAGTAGATCTGAAAGGATCTGCAGATTTATGAAGTATCGTAATTGCTTCATCTTGCCTTCTGATAAACTGGTACTGTAGGCTTTTCACCATATTGCTGACATCTGTCTAAATTGCTTCAGATCTATAGGAGTGCTAGGAGCTGTGTCGATTTAGAATTCAGCACTTAAAAAAGAGGAAATCAGACTAGAACAGATAAATCATGAATACCTTGATCCACCCTCATCGACAGAGGGAGGAAGAGTGAGAGAGGGGGGGTCCTGTGTCCTAGAACATCTGGATCATAGACTCCCTGGACTTGCCCACTCCAACCCACTTGACTGGAAAAGGAAGGATTAAAACATGTCATATGAAGCCCGATTAAAACAGTTTCATGTATCACTGAAAACTGGCCCGACATATTTATCTAGTTAGAATGAAATTAGATCAGTTGTGTAGATGTCAAGTTTTGTTTACCCATAACTCTACAGGATAAAGGATTAAACAAAAAGTGTGTACACGTTTCAAATACTTGGGAAGCAAAGACATGTGGTCAAAAAGATGGTCATTGTGATTTCATCATTGGAAAAAAAAAAAAAACATGTTCTTACTTACTTTGTCATACTCTAATACTACACATTTCTGTAACCCACATTGACCAGTAATCGGATGAAAACCTGCTTTGCCTAAGACCTTTGACCTTAGGGCTCCCTTTCCACTAAATGTGACTTACTGGGTACGTTAACATGATTCTCCACGAAGCGGATGTAGTTCTGGGCCTTGGCTGGGAGGTCCTCCCACTTCCGGCAAGCTGAAGTGTCACTCTTCCAGCCTGGCAGCTTCTCGTACTCTACCTCCACTTTCTGCAGGATATCCATGTTGGCTGAGGGTATGGGGAAAAGACTTGGGTAGAGGGGATCCCTGGGACAACTCAGGTGGCACGCGAAGGGCACGAGATTAAATAACTAGGGTAGTGACTAATTAAATCTCTTGTTGGCAAACCCAAACTAAAGAGAACTTCGCTCGGCAAGAGTGAAGCCTGAATCAGCAGGATTCCTGTGAGAAAGAATGAGCCACCCAACACCCCAGGGAGGGCTGTTATCCAGTGGAACAGTTAAGCTAGGTAGCTAGGTTGGAACACTGCAGACGGACTTATGAATAAGCGAGTGAAGAGTGAAAATAATTAAATGGGCCCTCTGTGCCTGAGCCTTTATAGGCTGGCCTGGGGCGGGGTCAGCCATGCAAAGCGCTCCAGGCCTGTTCCGGGCGTGATTGAAGAGGGTTTCAGCTAATAGGCTATGCAAGGGTGCATATCCCATCGGGAGATGTCGAACAAAGTCAACTGAAAGAGAACTGCATTGTTTGTGTAAAGTGAAATGCCCGTCTCATGTGAAATGCACTTAAAGTAACATTTGATTTGATTCACATCAGTGGTCCCCCACCAAAGATTTCAGGGGTGTTTGAGGCGTGAGGCCATAGTAAATTTGATGCATTGTACCAAAAAGAATACATATATTCAACAAATAACTACATTCCATGACCTGATCACGACAGAGGAACAGGCTAATGACAACATGGAACAAATACGCCAGGATACTAAAAACCTTGAGACAATGATTGTAATTTTTCTTTTGGAAGAAAGAAATAACAATGGTAAGGTCTATTGTAGGCTGTAAGATGTATATAAAATATAAAAAACAAAACACTGTGTTTTCCTCATTGTGCAACTAATTGGTGAATGTTATTATGTTTCTAATGTGTTAAATGTCTGGATGCCTTCTATAACACAGATAAATCTTCATCTCCCATTTGTTTGTTTCATCTTTCATTTGTTTAATCAGGGAACATGTACAGTACACCAAACCATGCAGCTAACTTACCTGGGAAATAGGGAATATTTTTCCCATTGAGTTTGTAAGCCACTCCCACTTTGATTTCATCCAGCACATCAAGGATATCAAGTTTGGTTAATGCAAACCTGTGGTCAAAAACAAGGTGACAGTCATATCAATTCTCTTATCTAAATATAGTACAACTACTATACACTACTAGTGTCATAAAGTACCCAAGCCAGACGTTCTCAATAATATCCACTAGGTGGCAATATAGCATAATTGTTCAACTCTGTACTTCCCCACATGTATTTAAAAGCGGAGGATTGGTCTAAGCATGAGCTCTTATACCAATCTTTCCTGACCCATGTCCATGTAGGGGAGTGCACAAGTGCATACTTCAGGAGAAGGGTGGAGAAATGCAGCATATGTCAGCTTGCCCGTTGCAACTTTCCCTCCACAGGGTAGGAATAGGATTCCTCTTGCTTATTTCCACCTAGGTGTATTTAAACTATCTGAGGCTGAGTCTCTGAAGCAGGGGTCAATAGTGCTAGGCACAGGGGTCAACAGAGCAAGGCAGATAGGTCACCTCGCCTTTACAATCATTGTGGAAACCCTTCTGCAGCTCCACTCACGCAGTGAAGCCGTTGATCATGTTGGCATAGCGCAGGATGACCAAATCCAGCCAACCGCAGCGCCTCTTCCTCCCCGTGGTCACACCCACCTCGTGGCCCCGGGTCTGCAGAAGCTCCCCAACCTCCTGGAGTGAGGTGACAGAGGAGAGCTGACCTCAGATCTGAGGCTATTCATAAATACAGTGCCCTCCATATGAAATGAAACTTGGGCCAAGTTCAGCAGGACAAAAACCTGATGATCTATTTAAACTATTTAGATAGAAATATACTATGCCAAACTGACTTGACTTATATGTAGTACATGGAATCATATCAGCTCTATTCATGACATTTCTATCTGCAATATTCAGCATACTGTATTGTTACACCCTCCGGAACGATGCAATCCTGCTTTATATTAAACAGAGGAACAGTCAACAATCGACTACTGTGTGTTGTGTCAATGGGACTTTCTTTGCAATATAAAATGTAGGATTAATAGAATCAGCCAATGGAAGGATTCTGACAATAATGGCTCATTCATGGTTGTTTTCGTCAACCTTACGCTGCAAAAACTGAAGTGGTAGAGGTGTGTTTACTGGGTTGCCATGCCAACGATATTAGACCATGTGTTCCGGAATTATGAACCAGCCTTTGTCCCTAACTACGGTGTTATTTCAGCAACGAACCCGCGTCCCTAACTACGGTAATAGTTTTATGAACTACTTTTGGAGACAGAAGGCATAAACCTATACCATATATCATGAAAAAACTAGCACCATTGCTTGTTGTCAGAATTGTTGCTGTGGGTGTAAACATGTTAATTTTCTGTTCTTCTCAGTCCATAACTACTCAGAGAGTGTTTTGGGGGCTCACATTAAGTTGTTCTGTGGGGAACGCCCCAATGCCAACTCGAGTAGTGTAGGCCTTAACCACCCCGTACACATCGCCAATGTTCAGTGGGGGGATGCCCAGTCCGGTACACACACCACCCACGGTGCAGTTTGATGATGTCACAAATGGGTATGTACCTTGGGAAAGAAGAACAAGGGTTATTTAAGGGAGGGAAACCTATGTACTGTACAAGCAAAAATGCTAATCGGTTTGTTTTGAATCTCTCTCATATTTCAACCTAAGAACTCATTTAATTCATATGTTCTGACTATGTAATGATTTGATTTAGCCTTTATTGATCCAGGTTAGACTCATTGAGATAAAATCTCTTGTTCAAGAGAGACCTGGTCCTGACATGTTATTTGAATTACACTATATGCACCAACAGGCTGAAACAAGAACTATAGATCCACAGTTGTTGGCCTTGTCCAATTAGGAACCAAACACAAACACACACTCTCCATGGAAACGTCTCTGTAACTTTCTACATACCATCATTGCTAAAGTGCTTACTCATGGTCATGTGCCATAACCCGTCTATCTGAGGTCACCCGCCAGAGGGAGTATTTGCTTACCGAAGTCAATGTCAAGCAATGCAGCGTTGGCCCCCTCCACCAAGATTTTCTTGGGGGGTCCATGAATAGCCTCGTACATGAAATAGACACCGTCTCGCACCATAGGCCTTATCCGCTCGGCATAGTCCTACAAGGTTACATGGGTGAGTTTCAGGGATACTGTGTGGGTCATGAGAGCAGAGCTACTTTAATTACTCCTCTGGTGCCCCAGTGCTGAACCTAGACCGAACCCCATGACAGAGGGGTCTTTGAGGTCATTTGAAGTCATACAAGGTGACGATGAAGAGTTTGCACAGCTGACCTACTTTGTAGGTCCTGGACAATGAACAAGGGGGTGCCTAACAGCCAAATGGTTGACACGGTGAGCACACACACACACCTCATTTTACTGACCTTCATTTTTTTCAATTGACCATCAACATCTATCTCCAGTGTAGGGAACATGAATTGGTACTGTTGGGCAAGATTCTTGAACCTGCAACCAAACCACTCAGTGAAATACGACTGTACATGACTTATCCAATAACACTTTATTGCCCAGAGCCAAGCCCCATTTGGTGTTCTCCTTGGCCCACCTGCTTCTGTAGCGATGGTGAGTCTTACCTGGCAGAGAACTCTTTAAAGTCAGCTAGTAGCTCACAGATGCGCAGGCCTGTACGTGATGCTTTACTTGAGTAGGTGGGTCCAATGCCTTTCTTTGTGGTGCCAATGCTGTATATGATCAATAGAAAATACTGATAAATGTTTACGATAACAAGTAGGCCCCTGATTTTTCCCCTGGTCTGGTCACATGGTCAGGAAACACTCTGAACCAGAAAATACAGTGTAGTTCTTAGCCATATTGGAGAAGGCGGGACTTCCAGTGCTTACTTCTTCCCTTCCTGTGCTTGTCTCTGCACCTCCTGCAGTCCGTCCACTTCCTGGTGGAAGTCGAATACTGCACAAAGGGGAGACAAATTATTTCACACAGACACATACACTCACTGAACACTTTATTAGGAACACCATACTAATGGATAGGGCCTCCCTTTGCTCTCAAAGCAGCCTCAATTCGTTGTGGCATTGATTCCACAAGATGTTGGAACAAGAAAACATTCCCCACACCATTACACCACCTCCACCACCTCCATTACACCACCTCCACCCTAACCCTAACCCTAATAAAGTGCCTGGTGAGTGTGACACAACCCTCTGAATGCCTCTACAACATGTGTGAAGCATGTGAGACCCCATGTGTCCATGCTAAGTAAAGTACTGTGACAACTGTTTACTAGCACTGTAAAAATGTTCTATAAATCACATTGCTGCACCGGCGGGTGCTAAATGTCAAGCTGTCATCTCAATGTCTTTCCAACGTAACAGTGTGAAAATGTTTTGCATTTCTTACATAATACAATTTTAACACGTGCAATGTTGGGCTGCAATATACAGCCCTGTGTAAGTAATGGGACAGTGAAGCATTTTCTCTTCTTTTGGCTGTAAACTCAGATCTGAAATCAAAGAACTACTGTGTGGTTAAGCTAGAGATTCTCGGCTTTTATTTGATGGTATTTGTGTACATATTGGTTTCACCATTCAGAAATCCTTCCTTTGGAGTGTCGAGCCAAAAGAAGAACAAATGCTTCACTGTCCCATTACTTACACATTGCAAATCTAACACAAGCAATACATCACTAAAGTGCCACTGCCTAAATGATTTTCATTGGCCAAAACTTCAATCAATCACTTGTTGTTGTTCAATCAAAAACACAATCAGAAATAACCTAATGCTTTAGCCACCACGCCACATCTGTTGCCCTCAACAAACAGCTATTTCAGTTGCATCTGCTTTAAGCCCTATCTGAAATGCACGACCTTTGCCCTCTGATCTAAATGTAGCTGTTTTTAACGGTTTTCCCATGTGAATCCTACCGATGTGCGCCCTGTCTGAGATGACCAGTCTCTTCTCCCAGTCTTTGAGGCCTGTAGGGGGACAGAGAAAATGGCTGAGCTGCTGTAAATGACTGTCTTAGTTGATTAATAGATAATTAAATCTCACATTCTTGGAAAAACGATTGGCCCATTTCTCTACTAAATATCAACAAATAACAAAATTACCCCACCCCCGCACCTTTCTTTTCGTTTTTGTCCCCTTCTTCGAACAAGCCTGGAAGGTGAATGACAACTCCGTTGCCTGCAGAGAGAGTAAGGATTTTCTGGGTTAGAATAAAAAGTTATGTTATAAACGTTTGTCCTATTGGTTAAACCAAAGAGCAGGTTAAAGGGATAGTTCACCCAAATTACAAAATCACAAACTTAGTTCCTTACCCTGAAAGGAGTCTGGACAAGGACAGACTTCAATACACACTTGGTTCTGTGTATGTGGCCACTGTCACTAATCACTAACTGAAAAACTAACATTTTTACACAAGCAATCATAGTGGGGTACCGACTAGGGGTGTGAACCGATGACTGCAAATTAATGGACACAAGTCTGACGTCACCCAATACATTTCAGTAGTAGTCGTTCTGATCTAATCAGCCAACGAAATGTGTACTTCCATTTCCAGAACTTGCTCAATATTCGCTCTCATCTACAACAACGCGAGAAGAACGTGTGAGCCAAAGACAGCTCTCTGGGCAGGTCTCTGGACAGGTCCCTGGGCAGGTCTCTGGACAGCTCCCTGGGCAGGTCTCTGGACAACTCCCTGGGCAGGTCTCTGGACAGCTCCCTGGGCAGGTCTCTGGCGATCGAGCACGCGCACTGGGTTCCCAAGATGAGAAGCGAGAACGCGCTTCAACCATCAGCCAGCAACCATCAATGCCAGCTGTGTCTGTATCAAGGCGTGCATTTGTATATTTGAAAGTAATTGCAGAACATGGAAGTCACGGTTGGTATCGACCTCATTTGGCCAGAAACAATACCGACTCTGCCATTGGAATTATATTGGGAATTGTCTTTTTGGACAGAACTACAAGGGAGAACTACAATGGTACCCCGAGTGGCCACTAGGCTTTGATGCGTGCCTGCCAGATGGCCGATTGATCCCCAGGTATCTTCCACGACGAAGAAAATAGCCAATTAGTCGTGCAAGAGACAAGATGATTTTTCACATCCCTAGTACCCACCAATCAAGGACAGAGCTTTGACGTTGATTATCCCACTTGGGAGAAGGTGGAAGTCATATTCTGTCCCGTCCACCACCACCGTGTGTCCCGCATTGTTGCCGCCCTGAGGGTCAGGAGAACAAAGAAGACAGAGTGGGCATTTAAGAAAGTTAGAACACTGTGTCGAGTCATAGGTTTAGCTAGCAGAGGTTTTATTATATTTCATTGAGCTGACGAAAAGTGTGAGGGAGAGACAGGAAGGCAGTGGTGCCGTCTACAAGACCATCCCCAGAATCTACATTAGCCACAATTGGTTCCAGTTTGGATGATGTGTCAGTGGAGGATCAAAAGAAGGACTAGTTCTGTGAATCCCCCTGTAAAGATAATGTTTTGCTCAATATATAGGCAAGTAATAAAAACATTGAAAGAGAAAAAATAAAATGATAATAACAGTTACTGTCAATGGCTAGGCTAAAAACAGACACAGCTTTTGATAAAGAGCAATACCAGACCCTACATTTGCCTGGAGACAGAGTTAGAAACATGAGCAGGACGGTGGACCAGACAGGGACATTGCTTGGCAGCCATCAAATGTTCAAAAATGTTCAAATGTGAATTCTGGTAATGCCACACATACGTGGGTTTGTTTATTTAATTAAACACCCACGGCCCCACCCCCTCATCCCCATCTGTTCTGTTCCAGCCCCCTCCCGCACACCCTCTCCTGAAGAATCATAAAGCGAGCGAGTCAATCTAACATGAGCTAGTCATGCTAACATGCCAGGGGGCAGCCTGGGGACATACTGTACGTCTACCAACATAACACTACCAGTCGGTGGTGGGACGCTATGGTGGGAGCTATTTTAACCACAGCTATCAGGACATGGTGAGGGTGACAGCCCCCCAGCCCCCAATCACTCCCCCACCCCTGACTTCATCTAATCTGGAATATGGGGGTAGGGGGAAAGCACAGGCTGCCCTTCTCGTGTATCAATACTTCCCCAGGAATGTGACCCCTTTTTATCTTCCTGGCAGGCTCACTGTTATCACAAACTGACACTTGTGTATCTGTAGAGCTGTGGCATTGAGCTGGTGAACAGATTTCTGATAAAAAAAAATATTAAAAAAAATGGCAGTAGTGTACTTCTCTACCAAGGAACTACCCAAGAAGGATAGTTGGCAAAAGTCTCATTTCAGAACTTTGAGTATTAACACAGGGACATACACTCACTGAACACTTTATTAGGAACACCATACTAATACTGGGTAGGGCCTCCCTTTACTCTCAAAACAGCCTCAATTCTTCGTGGCATTGATTCCACAAGATGTTGGAAACATTCTTTTGAGATTCTGGTCCATGATGACATGATTGCATCACGCAATTCCTGCAGATTTTTCAGGTGCACTTTCAAGCTGTGAATCTCCCGTTGTATCACATCCCAAAGGTGTTCTATTGGATTCAGATCCGGTGACTGGGAAGGCCACTGAAGAACAGTGAACTCATTGTCATGTTCATGAAACCAGTTTGAGACGACTTTTGCTTTGTGATATCGTGCATTATTACGCTGGAAGTAGCCATTAGAAGATGGGTAAATTGTGGCCATGAAAGGATGCACATGGTCAGCAACAATACTCAAATAGGCTGTGGCATTCAAGCGATGATTGATTGGTATTAACGGGCCCAAAGTGTGCCAAGAAAACACCACACCATTACACCACCTCCACCATGAGAAGGTGTACAGGTGTTCTTAATAAAGTGTTCAGTGAGTGTATGCCATTTCACGTTTTCCTTTCTACCGGTGCCATACTCTCACAAATCCACCAGGGGCACCAAACCCTTTTGAGATTGCCAGTCTCAATCCCTTACAACCTCAAAGCCGAAGAAGAAAATAACAGCACTAATGCTTTTAGTACCTCTTCCTGCCAATTACAATAAATAAACATCAACAAATCTTTGGGCACATCCATCAGCAGAAGCTTTATTGTATGATTTCTCTCAACACTTTGCCAAGGCTACTTTTTATTTAGACCAGTAGCAGTGATGATTTTTCTGTCATAGCACACAAGCAAAGATTTTTATTCCAAAACACTACATCCACCATTGAACATTTTTTATTTTCTTTTTTCTTTCTGCTATGTTATATTATTTGTTTACATATAATCAAATTCTTGAAGAAGTAGGCCTAGTGTAATCAATATTACTATAAATATGTTTTAAAATTAAGCTGTCCTTGAACCCAATAGTTTTCAATCTACAAAATATCTGCTAGGCAGTTATTATATGAAAAGGCTTGTCAACCAAATACTTAATTTGGACGTTATATGACTCTGTCCCATTACTTTTGGTGCCCTGAAATAAGGGGACTATGTACAAGAAGTGTTGTAATTTCTGAATGGTGAAACCAACATGTACAAAAATACCCTTAAATAAAAGCTGACAATCTATACCATCACCTCATAGTAATTGGTTGATTTCAAATCCAAACTTTCGGAGTCTAGAAGTGGCTCAGTTGGTAGAGCATGGTGTTAACAACGTTAAGGTTGTGGGTTTGATTCCTGCTGGGACCATATATACTGATAAATGTATGCACTCACTGCAATGTAAGTTGCTTTGGATAAAAGTGTCAGCTAAATGGCATATGTGTATATATATATAACATGTTTCACTGTCACATTATTTACACAGGGCACTGTTATATTAGTAGACATTTTAACATTGCTCAGCTTTAGTTTCTCGAAATTCCTCTTTGATTACATTATCCGCTAGACCTGGCTCATCTGAATGGGCATTGTGCTCAAAATTGTAGTATTGGTCACATGAGGACACCCGGGTTTTGGTCATGAGGGCAAACACTGATCCTTGTCAGTGCCCAACACTCTCAATCAATATAATTGAACACAAATCTTTAAAAATGTCATGGTTTTCTCAATTATTGGACAACTTTTCTTTTCTTTTTTTTTGGGGGGGGGGGGGGGACTTTGTAAGCAGCATTATCTGTTGGAGGTTTGGAGCTTCTTTTTATTGCCTGAATGCATTATTGCCTGAATGCATTCAGTAAAACAGTATCTGATCAGGGTGTTTAGTCCCATTCCCATTCCAGTCAATTTAGAAATGTTGCTGTATGCCTTTGCACAAAATCTGTATCTAATTCAGTTCGGAATTGATTAAGAAGGATTGACCACGGCTGTTTTGGAACCAGCCTGAAACAGGCCATTGTATCAGTTACCATGACTTACAGTCCATAGACAACATAGATATCCCTTTGGTATGGCCATTGTATCAGGCCATTGTATCCGTTACCATGACTTACAGTCCATAGACAACATAGATAGCCCTTTGGTATGGCCATTGTATCAGGCCATTGTACCAGTTACCATGACTTACAGTCCATAGACAACATAGATATCCCTTTGGTATGGCCATTGTATCAGGCTATTGTATCCGTTACCATGACTTACAGTCCATAGACAACATAGATAGCCCTTTGGGATGGCCCTCTGTGACTGTGGGGATCTAAATTCCTTTGCATAACAGCTCAAAGGTTGATTTCAAATTGCATAAATCAGAGACATGATTCCCCTCCAATAAATCAACAGTGGTTACTCTATGGATTAGCTGCGCTGTTGCTCCACTCAGGTACGTGCTGGCATTTATCGGAACAATTAGAGAGGTCGGGGGGGGGGTTAACTACTGACGTCGTCTAGACCTTTAGACACTAGGCATGGAACAAAGTCTGGCTCTGGGGCACCACTTACTATAATAGAACTTGCATACTGTTACGCACATCAACAAAGGACCGAAACTCCTCTTGGGCCGAGCTCCTGTTTCAACAGACGGATATTTGCTTATTTATAGGCTCGCCGGGGGTTTTCAATACAACATTATGCGGTGGCGCGCAGAAATAGTCAATGCCCAATCTGTATTCTCTCAAGTCTAGGCTATAAACAAAAGTTAAAGAGATGGGTGCAAAAGTTGACTTGGGTCAAATAGGCTATTCTTTAACTTTCAAAACATTTCCCATGTAAAATGCAGCGCTCCGTTATCGGCTGTGGCAGTGGCGCAAACGCTGACAATAGCCTACAGCGAAAGTCAAATGAAAGAGAGTAGGGCAACAGTGTATTCGCATATGTAGGCCTAAGTAGTTTTTCTTTACTTACCTGGCATCTGCAAATGATGTCCGACTCAGTCGCCAGCAAGTCGACCACCTTTCCCTTTCCTTCATCGCCCCATTGCGCGCCGAGTACAACTGTCACCTTGTTCCCTGAGTCCTTTCGGGCTCGCTTCACTCCTGCGCCGGTGTTTGAATTCTTATGCTCTTTCGCCGCCCAGCCCGACATGTTTATACCAGCGCAGCAGGAACGACTACCCGTATGGAATGGGGAAAAAAAGCTCCTCACGGCACTGATAACCACTAGTCCTGTCTCTCCAAATAAGGGTTTACTGCCTGCTGATGTCAGAGGAGACACGCGCACAGTGTACAACACTGTGTGTACAATTGCGGTAATGCCTCATCAGCTGGTCAAGAGTAAGAGTACCATGCAAGAGAGAGCCAATGAAAATATAATTAATGGAACGATGTTCCTGATGTTTGCTTTCAGAAACATAACTATTCTGAACGTTCGTTCTGTGCTCGTTACACACATAATGTTGCACCACTAAACCAAATCACTCCCATTAAGAGCTGTGTTCGATATAAAAGACAGGAATGTGACATAATAACATTATTTAAAAAATAAACAATTTACAAAACAAATCAATTACAATTATTAACTTAGTCTACCCATAATGTCAAGATTCTAGAATTATGTTTTCTCTCTCTATGCAAAGGATTGTAGAATGTAGCAGGCCATTTTATTTTATTTCCATGGTTACACAACTTCCTCTCCACCTCCATCTCTTGATTATCATACTATATGCAATATTACACTTTGTGCTTGGAAATGGAAATATAAGAAACAACAATCGATACTGTTTTAAAGGAGACTATATACAAGACAACAGGTCCCTTACACCTTGTGTCTCGAAAACCTTGTTCACTTGGTCAGTTGGTCACATTCGTTATACAACGATTGGCTATTCGTTGGCTATTCGTTATACAATTCAGGTCTGAAAAAAGGCCTTTTTGTAACATGAAATTCACAAACAAGCATGACAAACAAGTAAACATTAGCATCATTACTTTTTTTTTCCCCCCCATGAAAACATTCTTTATATTTATGTCCCTCTATTCAAACAAGACATCCTATAGAAAAGTTAAACATTGTGTCCAATAAACTGAAGGTCCATGATGTAATCTGAAAGTGCAAAATATCCCACTACTCAGAATTAGCTGACTAGTAATTGCAGTTGGCTACATACAGTTTCACCGTAACAGTAGCTCATTAAGTTGGGTAACCATTCTGAAAGACTTCTTGTCCACTCATGGCTGATAGTGCTCCGTGCAAGTAATGGTCGATTGAAGCTCTATACTCCAAAATTGAAAAAATCAAACAATTACTATGAGGTTGAAGTAGAGATTATCAGGTGTTATTTGAGGGTATTTGTGTACGTGTTGGTTTCACCATTTAGAAACACTTTTTATACATAGTCCCCCTATTTTGGGGCGCCAAAAGTAATGGGACAATTGGCTTGACATGTGTTTCTGGTATGTCAGGTGAACTACAGGGGCTTCACTGCAAGGTGCAAACCACTAGTTATCCTCAAAAAGGATGGCCATGTTATAGTTTGCTAAAAAGTACCCAAAGGCCTGCAGAGTTCTGGAAAAAGGTCTTGTGGACAGATAAGATAAACATTATCATTCATCATAGTGATTGCAAGAGGAACATTTGGAGAAAAAGGATCTGCCCAAGATTTACAACATACAACCTCATCTATGATACATAATGAGGGGGTGTTATGGTTGGGTATAGCTGCCACTAGAACTGGCTAACTTGTCTCAATTGATGATGCAACTGCTGACGGCAGCAGCAGAATGTATTCTGAAGTGTACAGAAACATCTTGTCTGTTTGAGTACAAGCAAATGCCTCCAAATTCATTGGATGTTGCTTCATCATACATTAAGACAATGACCCAAAACATACTGCCATGGGAAGCAATGAGTTTTTCAGGGCTGCAATACAGGCCTCGCAGAGCATCACCAGAGAAGATACCCAGTGTCTGGTGGGGTTAATGGGTTTCAGACTTCAGGCAGCTATTGCATGCAAAGAATTGTCGACTAAATACTTCATTTGGACATTAAATAAATCTGTCCCATTACGTTTAGTGCCTGAAATAGGGGGACTATTTTGTCATTTCTGAATGGTGAAATAGTAATTGTTTGATTTCAAATCCAAACCTTCTGAGTATAGAGCCAAAAGAAGAAGAACAAAAACGTATATGGGGCACTATCACTATGATGCCTTGTTTTCTGGCTGCGTTGGGGCACAGAGGTTAGGCCGAAGTTTGTTTCTTTTTGCCTTTAGTCTTGTCCTTCTTCTTTCGTCCACCTAGGAAATAAAGACAGAAAACAAGACAGAATAAGAAACGGCACAGTTTCCCACACAACACCTCGGCTATACCATTATATTTACCACCCATAACACACCAGGTGATGTTTGTGAAATTTGTTGGAAGCACCCCCAAAGACTAAACGCAAGGACACATAGGTAGGTGAAGCTTGATGATTTTTTTAGTGAAGCTGTGTAAAAAAAAAAAAAGAGCAGTGATGTCATCTTTAGGGGAAAGATACTGTAGGACTTCAACATACTATGGGGTCACAGAGATTTACAGTACACCGGCAACAAACTGCTGCACTGACATTAATACTTGCAAATGTAAGCAACTGCAGTAAAAGTGTTCACAAGTAAAACAAATACTAAAGACAACAACATTGTTTTTATTGGGTAAAACATTTCAATTATTCTCATGAATTTAACATTTTGCCCTCTTAAATAACCTTTACACATGGTGTAAAAAAGAAAATTGGTCTGAAATTCATTAAATATTAAATCAGACCAGGAGACGCCAGAATGTCAGAATGACCCACAAAACCACTGCCTGTGTAGATCAATGATTTAGTACATCAATATGCACTCTCTGTGTGTGTGTGTGTGTGTGTGTGTGTGTCCCCAAAGAGACAGGTCACATGGGATACAAGAGCCCCTTTAACTACAACGGTCTAGCTGAGGCAGTCCATTTAATGGTTGTTGGAAGGGAACACAGGCAGAATTCGGCCGAGGTCCCGTGGTGTTCATTGGGTTGGCATGCGTTTTTCCAGTCGCAAGGGGTATCACATCTCCCTCCATAAGGTCAGGTCGCTGTGCTGGAGGGATCCAATGATGGCAAACCTACCAGTCTCTCAGCCAGCACGGCAAGCTGACAGACAATACACAAACCCCCCCCCCCAAAAAAAAAACGGGAAAGCACCCACACAAAGCCAGACCTGGCAACACACACATACAGTACCGGCCACATAAGACATGGTGGAGAGGTGAAGCAGGAACAGTTTCTGCAACAGAACAGCTTTTTGAAAAGCGATTGGGAAGGAAGGATTTGCAATACTGATGGGAAATGTAGTTGACAGGACTCTAGTTAGAGTACATACAGTGTAGTAGGAAACCTCAGACAATAAGGACCTGGTTAGATCCATGCAGTTGTATTAGTGCATGATTCAGGGAGTCACCTGGTTGGCTAAAAAGTGGAGGACCTACCTCACTGTAACACACACCCCTTTTTAGGTTTAGGGGGGTCTTTTCTGTCCCCCGTGTCTGCTTTTAGGGAGTTAAAGAGAAAAGACAAACTGCTTGATTTGGGTAATTACTTTGAGGAAAATTGTTGTTTGCTGCACCTTTTCAGTACTTCTGGCTACTTGATTTTCACATTCAAAACCAACATGGCTTTTGCTGTTTGAAATGTGTGATATAGCTGTTCCTAGTCTCCAGATTTCCAAGCAAACCTTGCTGTTCAAAGTGTTGTTAACCCATTCACATTCGCTCAATTCTTTAGTTAAGTTCCTATGAGGTTAATAAATAAGACACTTCACAAAAAAACCGATTTGAATTATTGCAAATTTGAGTGTCATCAGAAAGTAACAAAACAAATTCAGTTGCTGGAAAACAATTTGAATTTCAAAGGTACCAGCACACCAAACTAATAACAGCTCACAGGGACAAAACAAATAGTTGACATACTGTAAACACATACACACATAATAATTGCCCTTTTATGATTTTTACAGCCCTAGAAACAAGGAGATAAGAATATTCTCCCATGGTTTGTGTGCCACAGTCCATCTCTTACGGAAATCTAATTTGTTTGGAAAACATTACCTTCGCTACTTTTCTTTGTTTTACTCCTTTGCTGCATCTTTTCTTTGGACTCTGTGTCTCCGTCAACTGTGGCCGAGGTAGGTGCCGACACTGGAGACCCACACAACGCCGTTCCGTCAGCCCCGCTCTGCTCCTTCACCTTTGATTCTGCGTTTCCTTCCCTGGGAGCATCCCCGGCAGAGGAGCATGCGTTCCCATTCACATCCTCAACCTGGGATTCAGTAGCCATGCCCTCATCTCTCTCTGAAGATCCCTCCTTGACCAGGGAGTCGAGGGAGATATACAACTCAGGATTGAGGTCTCCACTCTGGGTATGATCACCAGCGCCTTGGTCCTTGGTGGTGGTGGTAAGGAGGTCACAGGGGCCGATGGGCTCTATTGAATCTAGTTTGAGCGATGGTTCGGTTGGAATGCCTGATGTGGACTCCTGTGTGCGTGGCAGTCTGTCCTGTGGTCCTTGGTCAATGGTTGATTCCACCTTGTCCACTATGGCTGATGATCGCTCAAGCTTGGCATGTTCTAGGGTAGAGGAGAGGGAAACAATGAACTACAGATGTCTTTTTTGTGGAAAATATACACTCAGAAAAAAAAGGTTCCACTATGAACTAAAAAGGGGTTCTTAAGATGTCCCTGTAGAATAAAACCCTATTTTGGTGAACATTTCCTCCCTCTGTGGAAAGGAAGCCTTTGTTCCATTGTTTAAGCTTTGAAGACTACGCAGACTTCTGTGACCCTATTTGGGTGCATACAGCGAAAGCCACATCATTCACCTGCTAATGCCAACCCTTAGCAAACAATAGTCTAGTCCCATGCTCACCAGGCTGGGTGCTATCCCTTTTCCTGTCATTAGAGGGCAGGCTGCCCCTGTCCGCCCGGTTTCTGGTCTTCCTCAGTGCATAGCCCTTCTTGATGTCAGCCAACAGGTGGTCTATGATGCAGCCCTCCTCCTGGACTGGGAGGGCTTTACGAACTTGAGGGGTGAGAGACAGAGGGTACATTTTAATGTAGTTGACTCCTGATACATATATACTGATATTATATGCAATGGGTTTTTTGGACTGTTATAATGTGTGAACCACAATTATGCAGAAATCAGCTTAGTAGAACAAAAGTGCAATGCACCTTTACAGTGTGCACTTATCAGGGGTTGACTGTACTTCAAAGTGTCATCTTTTCCTTTTCCTTCCATCATTATTAAAATGTACAGGTTTTCACCTATAAAAGGTCTATCGATCACCTGTAAAGGTCTTATGAATCGGTGTAGATCAAAAAGGAGGAGGAATGCCACTTCACTATTGAGACAGAGGCATGGTAAAATCCCTTTCAGAAGCAACACATCATCTGTCTGATGTTGGTAACGGGTAGGGGTTATTCCTGACCATACGATTTACTTGACCAGGAAAAACTCCAGGCCCTAGTAATAGGATACCAACTAATGGGAAGCAGACTATGGTCACGTGGGCGGATGAGAGTCATCTTAAGTACTGGCAGATGAGAGTCATCTTAAGTACTGGCACGGTTACACGCACTTATTTTTCCGTTCTCCCCCCTCTGTCTCTTAGAGTCGTCCTCCTCCTGCTGTTTCTTCCTCTTCTCTGCCTTGATGGCCTGCTCTCGCCAGGTCTGATTGTCCTGGGGTGGGAAAGAGGAGGGGAAAAACGTGGTGTAAACAGGTTTCCATAATGCACAAGGTGCAAACCATAGAATCGTGCCTCAGTTAGCATTCATACATTTCATCACTAAAACTAATTCCGGAATGCTTTCAATTCAAACCGCTAACTGAGTTTCTGGGATAATTAGGCTACGACATGGAAGAAATGGAGGCTGAAAATCTCATCCCGTGGAAGGGGAACCATATGTGAAAGGAGCTAGTTGTGTCGATTGTGTAACTACACAATCAAATTGATTTGAATAGCGCTACAATATAAAATTGTCACAAAGTGCTTAAAAGTTACCCGAACCTGTTTGATGACTGGAGGTCATACTACAGGCGGGATTAGAAAGCCCAGCTGTGGAAATTAAAACAGGCTGGCCACTAGCCTTGTCACGCACTGGCATCGTTGTAGAAACCTGGCTATTGTTGAGTCAGTCGCATCTCTCACCTTGATTGCTTTAAGGAAGAGTCCTCTGAAGGTCTTGATGGTGCTGAACAGCTCCTCCAGGGAGAGGCGGGACGAGTCCTCACACAGATACTCCGCCAGCTCCTCCTTCTTCTTCTCGATGGAGGCAAAGAGCTCCTCCAGCTCCTCACAAGCCTCCAGGCTCCCCTACAAAGCCATTTTAATTCATGGGGGATGTTTATTTATGATCTGGCAACTCAATGACATGGCTAATGTCTGACGATTAGAGGAGTGCTGGTGTGAAACAACCACAAAGTCATACGCCCTCTGGTGGCGAGGAGAGGTCTAGCAGCCAGAGTAATTCTCATGAGGTCTCAGCCACACAAATGTTGTCTTAGTTTTTCCACCATACCAACTAAAGAGAGGTTCAAGTAATTTTCTCTTTGACTCAAAGTGTGTATGGAGTATGTGATATGTACACGAGCTTGAGAGAGGGGGAGATAGATATAATTAAATAACTACAAAAAGGAGCTCCCAACCTTCATAGCAGTGAGATACTGCTGCTTGATGTCCTCCTGAGAAGAGGAGGCCACTTTTTTCTCAGAATTCCTCAACCGTTTGACCAGCGAGCTCGCCTCCGCCTGAATAGAATCCACATTTATTCTGCGGAAATAACACAAGCAACCTTTGCTCATTTCAATGTACAATACATACTGTAGTAGTGCAATGGTTCTCAAAGTGAGGCCCAATGGCGGTCATCGGAAACGTTTCTGGCGGCCCGCAATGAGTTAAGGTGACATGATGAAATGCGTTATATTTTAATCATCCATCACACAGTGCTGAAGAAGGGTAAAACTGCGCCCCCTGACAGCGCCCCCTGCTGTTGTGGCGTACACACGTTGTATGGTATGCACACAGTATTCTAGAAAGCAATGTTAACAAACTGCTATCAATTTAGTAATTGATTTCCCATTACCCAGCAGCCTTTTCACAGATCTTGAGATCATCTGGAAGGTTCAGCAAGTCAGCATGGTTTTTCTCCACCTCCTAGAAAAAAGAGTAAACAAACAAATTGAAACGGAATTGACCTCAACCCTTTTATTATTATTTTTTGTAAACAACAATGTACAGTACAACTACATACAGTAACAAAATCATACATACAGAACACCATGGAGATACAGGAAAATAAGAAAGAAAAAAAAATGTTTTACCTCCAGGATATGATGGAGCAATGTGATACGGGACTTGTTGGCTTTGGTTTCTGTGAGCTTCAGCAAGGTGCTGATCTTGAAGCCGTCTGCGTTGCCTGTGTGACTCCCCTATGGGCAGTGGGAGAAATGAATTCAGTGCTTAAGTCTCTTTCCAAGTTGTGAAACCATGAATTCATACATTCACAGTTTGTGGTAGTGGTTGTAGTAGTGTGTGTGTGTGTGTGTGTGTGTGTGCGTGTGTGTGTGTGTGCGTGCGTGTGTGCGTGTGTGTGTGTGTGCGTGCGTGTGCGTGTGTGTGCGTGTGTGTGTGTGTGTGTGTGTGTGCGTGTGTGTGTGTTGCCAGGCCCTTACATAGTTGAGGAAGTTTCCGACGTCAAGTATGAGCTTGCAGAAACTTGGAAGGCGAGTGCTCTCCGTCAAACCTGAAGATGGAAATATCCTTTCATCATATTCACAGATCTAGCAAAAACATTACTACAAAACACTACTGTATGTGTATGTGTATGTGTATGTGTATGTGGTTTGCCCTAAGGGAAGATGAGGATGGGCACTGGGTAGCTAATCAAATGAGCATAGAAGGGTTATATGCAAATCCCATATTTTTTTGGAGAACCGGTACTTGGTAAAAATAATACAGACAGAGAAAAAACACCCTCACATGGTAAATATACTACATGCTCCCATTTGCACCACAAACAACGTTTCAACTTCAATAGACTTCCTGATGAAGACTTCTGTTGAATTTGAATCGTTGTTTGTGGTGCAGCATTAAAGCACAAGGGAACATTTATATACTGTGTGCGGGCCTCTTCTTTCTTAATCGACAGCTAATCAGAACTTACTCTCACAGGCTGCGTCCAGCAGCTCAGCTTTGGGCTGCAGCATCTCTAACACAGAAGCGGTCTCCTCACAGAGAAGCATGCACTCGATCCTCATGGTGTAGCTGAGGTAACACACACACAACCAGGGTAAATATGCAGAAGACAGTTGCAGGTGGGTTAAAGTAGCCAGCAGTGATGTTTTAATAAAAAAAAAAAAACAACAACAACAACAACAAACAGCTGAGGGATGAGGCTGGAAAAATTTAACCACTCAAAAATATAGACGGAGCTATGGATGTAAGGACTGACCATCCATGAGATCAAAATGATAGTTTTAACCATGTTTTTAAGCTACTGTATGCATTGTTCGTTTACAATTGCATTGTTTACAAATAACGCAGTAAAACAAGTTTATATTTTGGGTTCTGATGTGGTTAGAAAGTTGAACTAATCTCATTAATCAATGGCTATCAACATAGATGCACAATCCGACATTGCAGATTTTATGTGACTCGAGAACACCTGACTCATCATCAGACTCATCATCATCCCCTTTCAGAGGGTTTTGTTCACCACATAACCAGAGGTAAAAAGGGTCTGGTGTGTGGCCTGGGGTGGTCCAGTGGTCTAGCACCATGGCCTACAGTGCACACATATGCCCATGTCAGCATGGGTTTGAATCTGCCCCATGCCCTGCTGACATACCCTCTCCTCCTTACTTTCCTGTCTTTCTTCACAATCTCTATGCAATAAAAAAAATATAAGGAGTGGGACTGCCCCACAAAAAAAGGTGTGTGGAGCATTACGGTATACCATGGAACTGATAGGAGCTCGAGGTAGAACCGGTCCACGCCGGCCAGCTTCTCTCTCTCCCCCTGGTAGGACTTGAGGTTCTCAATCTGAGAGGTGGAAAAGTACTAGGAGTTTAGCAGTAAACACTGGAATGACAATTCTGTCCCAAGCTTACATGCAAATGATAACTAGAAATACACATTTAAAAAAAAGTATTGCCACTTGGGCTAAACCAGTTGAACCTGGCAGGGGTTGCTGTGTGACCCACACCTCATGTTTCTCTGGCAATAACTTCTGCATCTGTTTCAGCACCTCGACGTCAAACTTGGAACGGTCCCCATTTTGGATCATAGCTACAAAGTCTTTATGTGAGCTGGGAGGGAAACAGTGGGAGTGGGCAATGAATGTCTCAGAGCAGTTTGACACTCAAATCTTGGGGTGCATCTCAATAGTCTAAAGTGGCTTCCTCGACAGTCTCCCGTTTACTGTGCTGAAAACGCAACCTCAAATCTCTTTCCTTGATTCCTCACATCTTCTATCCTAGCTTTCTCAAAACTCATTGGTGGTGCGAGTCTGGGACTCCTCCCCTCTGACCTTCTCACCCAATATGTTTGGAGAAGGAGGTGAGGCATCAAGGAAAGACATTTGAGGGATTGGAGAGTGCAATGTGGAGGATGCCTTCAAAGAATATGCTTTCAGATGTCCAGTTCAGTTTAAACTCAGTGCAGATCCAGGAAAGGGTACAAGGATACAAAGCTACTTTAAGACCAAGATATACTCTTCGGCCTGGAGTTGGAAAAATACAAACCAAAGCTCACCATCTGAACTGCTTCAAGAATATGTTCAAATTTAGATTTTTCTTTGCATCAACGAAGGATATCTGTGGAGAGGAAAAAACAAGAGACAACCAAGATTATCACTTTCTGGCTATTTAAGAGATGATAAAAACCCTAGTGGGCGCTACAGAATAGTGGTGGATCGGGTGAATATATAAATTAATTTCACGTTATTCATTCTGTTAAATGTGAGTTGCCAAAATAAAATGTAAAGCACTTGAGGCCAAATTATAATATAACTATAATATAAATTCAATCCATTCATCTATAAAATGTAGAGCCCAATTTTTTCCTGCAAAAAAACCTAACAAACTCTCGGCTAGGTGAGAAAAATACCACTTTAAACCACATGGATCAATTCATTTGGCTTTAAAACTACGGTAAATTGGTGTAAAACAGGGTGTAATGGATGACTCTTCACCTCTTTGGGCTCTCTTTTGACGGTAGTGTTCGTACTTTTGGCCTTTGAGTCAGTCACTGGCAGACAGAAGAGCTCCTCAATGCTGGTGTAGTCAGGTTCCAGGGAGTCAGAGTGCACTGACGACCACATGGTGTGGCTTTCTGTGTGTGTGTGTGTGTGTGTGTGTGTGTAAGAGAGATTTGTAAAAGGGAGGAGATGGGGATCAGGAAAAAAAATTACAGCAAATGCACTGCAAACACAAATACACGTACCAGGAAATGATTCAGTTTTTAAAAAAACATCACACACACATGCGCATGCACACACTCGTACGCACATCTTGAATTTATATAAACCAGGAGAAAGAAAACCAAAGCTGTCCCAACTCATACTGCAACTGCATTCCCTAAAATGCTTCCATCACTGAATCAACATTGAGGGTTTTAAAATCTATTATTAAGTATTTGCTGAATGAATTCAAAGGTGATATTGAACGGATAGGTCCACTTACCAGACACTACTCTGGAGGGCAGCTTCTGCCAGTTGAGCTTCTTCATGCGCAGTGTGGGACAGCGGCTCGCCTTGGGGAGAGGAGCGTAGTAGGATCCCCCCAACAACTGCACGTTCTGGGCCATGATAATATCTCCACTACCTGGGGGAGCGGGTGGTGGGGGAGGGGGGCCCATACCAGGCAGCGGAGGAGGTGGTGGGGGCCCCATACCAGGCAGGGGAGGAGGAGGTGGGGGCCCCATACCAGGCAGGGGAGGGGGAGGTGGGGGCCCCATACCAGGCAGGGGAGGGGGAGGTGGGGGCCCCATACCAGGCAGGGGAGGGGGAGGCGGTGGACCTCCTTGCCCCATCCCTGGTAGAGGTGGAGGTGGAGGAGGAGGAGGAAGACCTGCAGCACCAGGGAGACGTGGAGGAGGCGGCATCCCAGGTAAAGGAGGAGGCGGTGGGGGTGGGGGTGCACCAAAGGTGGCCCCCATGCCTGGTAGGGGTGGGGGTGGTGGAGGGGGGGGAGGAGGAGGGCTTGGGATAGCAGCAGGGGGAGGAGGGGGAGTTGCAGAAGCCATGTCTGATTGGCTGGTTGTGCTGCCGAGCGAGTCTGTCTGGACGGCCCTGCTGGTGGTCTTGGTCCTGGGACCGGCTGAGACCTGCTGACTCTTGGAAGAGAGCAGGCGCTCCATCAAACGTTCAGTGGAGTTCATTTGTGCTGCAGGACACGCAAAGACACACAAAAAGTCAACCGATTGACCTCATGAGGGCTGAATTTCCATCTCAACACTAACACCTTGTATGAGCTTTAACTTTGCAACATCATTGTGGTTCTTTTTTGTTACTGTACTGGGCTGGGCTGAAGACCTAATACTAAAACTGGATGATTTAATAAAAACTCTTAACTGGTCACTGTTCTGTACTGTGTGTGTATGTGTAACTTTCCTAACTCAAAAAACAACCCTTTTCCCTCAGCATTCTCTGTGCAACTCCAGGGTTATCAGTGAAATGGTGCGCCTGCACTTAAGGGAGATTCATTAGCAATTGCTACCAGGTGCCATCAATCAACCAATCACTGGATCACAGACCTCCCCTGCGGTGCGTCTCAATAATCTGAATCACAGACCTCTCCTGGGTGCATCTCAATAGTCCTTCCTCTATTCCTTCTAAAAAAAAAAAAAGCATTAGAGGAGAAGATCCAAGGTTCCTCCCATGTGTTCTGAGAAGGAAGCAAGGAGGAAGTGTGCAAGGAATAGAGGAGAGATTGTTGGGACGTACCGGCGTCGCCTCTCTCTCATCTGCACTGACCTAAGAGAATATGGCCGACACCTTCTAAGGCTTTGCTTTGGGAAATTGGTCAGTATTTGTTGGCTAACTAAATGTGGCTAGGTGTATTCTGTTAAATAGTGAAACAACAATGGAGAACACCTAGGGGGTGAGAATTGTGAGAGCTTTGTAACACTAAGATCATCCCATGTTGTTTTAGGGGGATCCAGACACCACCCACCACCCACACTCACTGTCCTGGGTCAGCAGAATGGCACAGCGAGCCACACACCCAACCAACCCTCTCCTACCCAACCAACCCTCTACCACACACCCAACCAACCCTCTCCTACCCAACCAACCCTCTACCACATACCCAACCAACCCTCTCCTACCCAACCAGCCCTCTACCACACACCCAACCAACCCTCTCCTACCCAACCAACCAACCAACCCTCTACCACATACCCAACCAACCCTCTCCTACCCAACCAACCCTCTACCACACACCCAACCAACCAACCCTCTACCACATACACAACCAAACCCTTTCCTACCCAACCAATCCCTCCCCTCTAGGCCAGCCCTTTCCCTGAACCATACCCATGACCAACCGCCACCTCACCCAACTGCCTCTCTCCTCTCACCTGGCAGAGACTCGCAGTCCTGGGCCAGCAGAGTGGCACGATCAGCCAGGGCCTCCAGTGTCAGCCACACGTCCCCCCGTTCCGGCGCCACCAGCAACAGAGCCTGCAGGATGGACAGCAGGTGGACAGAGGCCGGGGAGCTGCTCACCTGGTGAGGGAGAGAGGGAGGCAGGGGACAAGACAAAGGAGGAGAGGGAGGAAGTGGGGTTAGATATCCTAATGACAAGCTTATATTTACCACCTGGAAAAGTGGTTCAATGATTTTTTAGTAAAGTACTCCTTTAATCTTAAGAGATGAATTCTAAGAGTTAGAGGTTGTTAGAGGTTGCACATCAATTGGTCTATCAGTTATACCACGGTGCTTACTTTGGTGAAGAGGGAGGTGAAGACGTCCTGGTGACTGTTCATGTCGATGCCTCCGTACAACCTCTCCATCTCCTCCTCATCCTCCGCCATGGAATCCTCAAAGGCCTCACACTGGATGTTCAGGTCCAGGTCCTCAGTCTCCCTGTTACATAAGCACACAGATACTGTACACATACACATACATAGGTATTGATGCTTGGGAAATCTTACAGAAAGTCATACTGTCGTTCCACCAAATGCATCCCACACATACCTCAGCTTTGGCAGTAAATCCAGTAACTGTAACCCTACAAGGAAAAGACTTAATTAAGATGAATCCCAGTACAGTCTTTCAATATCTCAATATCTCTGAAATGATGGTTAGAGTTTTTTAATATGTCTTGTTTTTTCTTTTACAGAGCAACTACATTTTACAGAAGTGTGTACTTGTCCCCGCATGGACTTAAAAACCCAGGATGGGTCTAGTCACGGGGTCTTATACCAATCCATTCCCATCTAAATGTCTTTTGAAAAAGGGTGGAGAAAAAGGAAACAGCAGTGTAGTCATACCAATGAACTCCTTGCGTAGCTTGTCCCTCTTCCTGAGGTCCTCTACTCCGAAGATTAGCACGTTCACCACACTCATCAGGGTCACCAAGTACGGAACGTTGTCCGTGGCGTGCAGCTCGTTCATGATCACGCTGAAACGGTACTGCTGCAACTTTACATTCTGGTGAAGATACAAGTATTTTGTATAGTTTATTCGACAATTTTAAAACAAAAACACACATATTACAAAAATGTACATGTATATGAATTAAATCATCAAGGATATCACACAGTCAAGTTATTTCCAATGTCGTCCTAAAGTCATCAATCCAAAAGTTACTTCAACTCATCAAATACAATAACAATACAGTTAAGAAGAGCAGGGATTTTCCTCCTAAAATGCCGAGGAGATATCTCGTTTGGTTTATCCGGAAGCCAAGGCTGAGCAGATGAGCCACCAGCTGTGCTGTGTGGTGTGCAGACTGTGCCCTGGAGTCTGCACATATGAGCCAATACATCTATATATATGAGGATCCAGGATGCCCTTCTCTCGGAGGGGTCGATACACACTGTAAATATGTGATTTTGTTGGTAAGATGTGACGTTTAAGTCCATGTAGGCTATTTAGCCATTTAGTCACTGAGGCTGAGGAGAGGTCAAAGGTCAGGGTGTAAAGGCAGTCTTACCTTGTAGTGCTCCAGGGCATCCAGAGCTCGGTGGTGACCCTGGGGATTGAACAGGCTGAGGGCAGCCAGCAGCTCAAACACCTGCATCTTCACCATGGTGTTGGGTGTGTCCAAGGCTGTCAATCAAAGACAAAACTATGTCACACGCAAACACTTTATTTGACAAACTACCACTTAGATATACAATTTCATGGTTATTTGACAGTTTGTTCTACCCAGAGCTACTTAGTTAACACATAAATCCAGTGTCCATTAACTCTGGTTAAGCTCATTAAACAATCGAGCCATCGGAACCATAAATGTAAATATCGGTCCACAAACACGCATCCCAACAACTTGCAAACACTTTTTCCTCATGCACTAAAACACAACTTTAGTCGAGGCATCATGTTGCCACCTGTTTTCTAAGTCCCCTTTCTCGCTCCCTTGTAAATTGCCTTGCAAGACCCCTTTCTAGCCCCCTGGCTAACCCCTTAGTAGCTCTTTGCAAACCCCCTTGCTAACCCTTCTGCTTTCCCCCCTCTTAGCTCCTTGATCATGTTGCTAGTCCAGTTCCTCACCCCCTTACTACTAGTCCACTAACAAACCCCTTTACTTGTCTCCTTACTAGCCCCATTGCCAACCCTCTTCCTAGCCCCCTTGCAAACTCACTACTAACTCACCTTGTGACAAGGTCCTTACATATCCCTCGTTGTCCAGGATGAAGTGCAGCCCGGCCGAGGAATTCATCACCGCCCTGACACAGGCCACACAGGTGAGCTGCAACAGGGCGTCAGCGATGCGGGCGCACCCGCGGCCAGACAGCCTCTCCAGGGCCTCCATCAGCAGGTCCAGCCCGTTGAGCTCCAGGAACTGAACCATCCATTCCTGGTCACTGCCCTCCAACCGCCTACGGAGGCCAGAGTAGTTGACCACCGTAGGTACCTGTTAGGGATTCATTTCATTCAGATAGACATCGTGTATGTTTTGTCTGTCTGTTTTGACATTTTATGCCAGTGTGCCGAAGAAGTTTTTCTATGTTATTAAAGTTTAATGGACAATGACGTTTTCTTATCTTGTCTCCAGTGAAGCGTGCTGTACACGGTTAAGCATTCTCAAGTTTATCTCTGTGCTTCTCTAAAATATGTGCATGCTGACAGTAAGGAGGAGTGGAGTGAAAGGGTGGGGTTGAAGTAGTATTAGTGAACTCTTCATGCAATAATTGCCAAATTTCTCAAAGTAAATTATTCTAAATCAAGCAATTAATTGCCCTCAGTGATCGTATCAACTGTGACGTCATGCCTAGTGCTAGTGGAGTACCTGTAAAAGGCGGATGCACAGCTCCGGGTCTGCGTTCTCCAGGTTGGCCTCTAGGTGGGCATCTGGGTCCGGAGGGGTGCTGGCCAGGTGCTCTTTAAGGGCCCCCCACTTCCCCTTGGCTGCCATGGTGACGGAGATAGGGGGAGCTAGAAGGTAGAGAGAAAGAAAACATATTTGGTGAAGAGTTAAATTGTCAAAGTGAAACATTTGTTTTAATTTCATTGCATCATTTTGGTATTTTTGGGATGCACAAGAGTGACACTCAAATATCAATACAAGGAGCTACAATACAGGAACACAATACAGGAACTGTTGACTTGTTTTTAGATTCTAATTGTTGCCTATTTAGTAAGGACATGGAAGTCTAAAGTCGAATGTTCTCCTTTATCAGGCATTGAACCCTGGCTGATGAGGAACATCCTGACCCTCGAGGCTAGGGGAACAAAACAAACATCCTCCTCCAACAGGTAGCCTTGAGGGGTGGTTCGGTCCCCACCCTGGATTGCTCCAGGGGCGCCGGAGTTTGGCTGACTCTGTGCTCTGACCCCTCCGGTGACGCATGCATGTCTTTGCAAAAAATAACACATTCCTAAACAATCTCTGATTGGCAGAGACTGGCACGGCAAATAGTAGCATTCATTGAGCCTTAAAGGGATAGTCCACCAAAATGTCATAATTTGCTAATCTTACATAAGAAGACTATTATTTTTACTTTGGAAGTCATCTATTTACCAGTAGGGATTTCACTACTTTGCAGCACCCACAATATGCTAACATTAGCATTGATCGTCCCAAAACAACGTGGTTCAATGTCATTAAGCTTTGTCTTAAACGCTAACATTAGCCTGTGGTGGCAGTAGCACAGTTCTGAAAGCCTAATTATAGTTGTAGCCACTCCTGGACCTGACTAATTACAATCTTAAGCGATATTAACAACATTAAAGTTGGCCGAATCAATTTAACGATTCTATAAATTGAGTCGGGCCGTCTGGACTTTTCCCCCACAGAGGGCACCCAACTAGGGTGCCCTCTCTCAGACAGCAAGCTCAGGTATCAGTCACTATCCCTGTGTCTCCTTGCTGAGGTTGTCAGATCCGACGCCGGGTGATGAAACTGGAGACGTGCGTCATTGGCACAGGGGCACCCTGGCTCACCAGAAGAGAGAGAGGACGTGCTACGATACAATGGAAGAACGGTAGAGGAGAGATTTATTAATAGACAGTGATAATCACCGTGTCTTCCTCTTCCTCTTTTGACATTGCTTGAGAAAAAAACTGAATTTTCGAGGAACTACTTTGCTGACTGAGCTATGTCTAATTGGAAAACATATGTTCAATCATTTTCTACAGCCATTATCCATTATAATGGATCACATCCCTAACTAAAGATAGTGTACAGTAGATATTGTATGCAAAAATAACTTTTGTGTAGTTGCTTTTGTGTAGATGCATCGATGTCAGTGAGAGATTTGCATGAACGTTTCAGGTACTTTTTTTGCTAAGTTTGGCATCAAGTTTGCCCCTTATTACACAATATTTGTTCTTTGTTTCACTCTTGCTTAAAATCACATTGCTCTGCAATTCTACTGATGCAGTCCTATTGCTGCTTAGACCTGTGAACATCCTGTGGCATCCAGTGGCATCCAGTGCATATCCAGTGCCAGAGGTAAGTGAGTAGCAGTTAGGGCCAAAGACTGAATCCCCTGCCAGGGAGCACCCCAGTCAGCTATCCAGGCCTGTTAGTACAACCACATCTTTCCCTGGGAGGCCAATAAAAACACTCCCATGACTCTCTCTGTTACTAACCTGAAATACATTTGCAATAAACTAAATTGCATTTGAAATGTGTTAAATGTGCTAAAACACTCGGTGAAAATGGGTTTGAATTACACACTGTAACACAATGCAGACAATATGCATTTTCAATTTGTGTAGTTAATGTACGGTTAGTTTTTCGTTGATGGCAAATGTTCTGCAGTTTCATTACCACCTCATGTCTGTCTCTCTACCCCTCTCTCTTCTCTCTACCTCCCTGTCAGTCCTAAGTTTTCTTTCTCAATCACGCTCAGTCCCTCTCCCTCCCTCCCTCCCTCCCTCTCTCTCTCTCTCCCTCTCCCTCTCCCTCCCTCTCCCTCCCTCTATCTCTGTCTGGAATGTTTGACCCTACTGTTGACTCAGGCATTTGCAAGTTAGAAGAGCATTTGACCAAGGCATACCAATGAAGGTCACTGGTTGAGGCTATGACTAGGGTTAAACTCCACCGGCAGCAATGGACAGCCTTGCTGCAACACTCAATAAATAAAGCAGTATTTCCAAATAGGAACTCAGGAGATATGATTCTCTGAATGATATTTTGACCTGAAGTGGATCTCTCTCCACAAGTGTTAAGTGTCCAGTCAAATGCATGTGTTTATCTATTTACTAACTCAAAAGCAAGTCTCAGCTTTATATGGCATCTCTCAAGCTGAGCTGCAGCGATTTTGTCATGTCACCAATTGGTTGCCAGACATATTCTCATTCCTGAGATATCACAGGTATGTGTAAGAATGAACCCTGTTGACATGCAACATCGCCCTAAAATTATGTATAAGACAATGTAGTGAACCCATGTGCCAAAGGAGGTTGAATGTCGGGATGTGACACCCTTTCCTGTAACATGAGAACAAAACAGAAAAAAATGAATGAAAAAATGAATCACAGAATTTTTGATTCAGTTTCATCGTGTGAGCCTTCCCTTAAAGGTCCAGTATGTAGATTTAAGACATGGCCATAATAAAAATCAGTAGCAATCAGATCACATGATAAAGAAGGATCAGTAAAGAACGCTGTTTTGGTCCAAACAAAGCATTGTCTAAAATGTCAATCACTGGCCTTTACGTACCTATTTTACTTTAGTCTGTTTACAAGGATATGCACATATTTGCTGCTATTAAGAAACATAGCATATTTACATTAACAAATGTTTAGTATGGCCATAGACACACAGCAAAGCACAAAACTACATGCATCACCTTTAACAAAACTACATGCATCACCTTTAACAAAACTACATGCATCATCTTTAACAAAACTACATGCATCACCTTTAACAAAACTACATGCATCACCTTTAACAAAACTACACGCATCACCTTTAACAAAACTACATGCATCACCTTTAACAAAACTACATGCATCATCTTTAACAAAACTACATGCATCACCTTTAACAAAACTACATGCATCACCTTTAACAAAACTACATGCATCACCTTGACAACTACTGACATCAAGCTAAAAGGCTCAAGCCCGCTGTAAAGTGATGCTGAATGAATCTAAACTGCAGTGAGTTAGCGGCCGGGAGTGCCATCAAGAGGGTAAGAAGGAACTACAGTATGAGACAAGGAGAGAAAGGGTGGGGTCCACATTGCACAAACCTCAAAGTAAGGAATGCCTTTGCAGCTACAGGATGTAGAAAAACATGACTCACGCTGTGATTACTGACTCAGGCAGGACTGCAGGAGAGGAAAATGCATGTAAACTCTCGGAATACTGTAGCTGGCTGTAGGCATGGGTGAATCTCTGCTTTTAAAACATTGAAAGGCGTAGTCCTACTTGAAATATCCTGCTAAAGGACAATTGTGATTACAAAGACTCATAAAACACTTTCCTTTTGATGAATGGATGAAATAATGGTTGGATATAGTCAATCAGTAAAATATAGTTTTGCAGCATCTACAATCTACATTCATTGTTGCAAACACAATTATGGATATGAGATTATTTTCCATTAAAGGATTCTTTTTGGCCACTTAGTTATAGACCAATTTTGTAGAGTGACTGAGATGATGTTGTCCCATCGACTGTGCTTTTTCCTCTCCACCATTCAACTTTGTAGATTTTTGTAAGTCTCCCCTGGCCCCAGGGTCGCATTCCCGAGCAGTTTTGTTCCTCTCCATTTGCTCAGTTTGTAATGACAACCAGAAAATCTTTTTGATCCTTTCCCACACTAGACATCTTAATGAAGAAACAACTGTCTGGGTCAAGAGTTTCCAACAGAGGCTACCGTGAGGTCATGGGGTTCATGTACAACTTCACTTGTGATGTTGTGGTTTCAGCTTCTGGATTTTAATGAGAACCTTTCCAGTGATGCTAGAGTAGAGAAGCTAAGCTTCACACACACACACACACACACACACACACACACACACACACGATTTGCGAGAGGTGATGCCTTTTTTCCTATTGCTGCTAAACTGAAAATAGCTTCAAAAAGAGAAGCATAATACCCCTGTAAACACATGACTAGCCAATCACATCACACCTACACTCCAAGAATGTGCCAATCACAGGCCTATGGGCCTGACTACCAATTCACACAGCGTGGCATTATGGACAAATAGTTTCATTATGTGACGACTTGGGTTGACTTAAATCAAGTGACCTCTGCAAAGTTCTGACTTCAGCAACAAGTTGTGGAATTTTGCAGCATCTTGAGAGTGTGTTGCCATGGACACAGGAATCCCATGGTCTGTAAGGGTATATTGTTATTATTATTATCAAGACTTGTGTTTCTGTGATGGGAGGGACAGGCCTAGGGCAACATTTCCTGCGTCTTGACATAAGGAATGTAATAAGTCTCCTTCCTTGCAGCTTGGTAAGAAAAAGATAACATACTTTAGAAAGCAATAATATTATAATATTATAAAATATTGTATTCATTTTTGTATTCAATCCAATTCTAATTGATTTGTGCTTATCACAAACTGACTGAAACACAACTCTTCAAAAAGGGCACTTACTGTAACCAGCACTCGAGGAAACTAGACCAATGTAACCCTGAAGGAGAAGGTCTTCCGAAGGTCATGAGGAAAAAGGAACCAGTCTCTGGGTTTAGTCCCACCCAGGAAAAAGCTTAGAGAGCAACAATGCTGTTTGTGACACTGAATCACAAGATATAAATGTGACTGACTCAGCAACATGAGGACTTTGTTACCATAGTAAACTAAACCATAATATACCACTAGGCTTATCTCATATGAGGGAATATACTATCTCTCAGTATCACAATACACTTTCAAGTTCTTTAAAGAAAGTGCAATTCTCCATTCTAAAATAAATAGTCTTGTTTATAAAAAATAAGATCTTTTGAATCTTTCCCCATCATGAGGGATACCGGATGTATTACTTCAAAATCTACACAACTGATGGATTCTAGACCTCCCAGATGCACTTTTGACTGCTTTTGAGCTATGAAACTCTCAATCAAATGTATGTGTATAGCACTTTTTACAAAGACAGTTGTCTCAAAGAGCTTCACAACAACAATACAAACAATAAATACAATACAAACAATATGAACCAACACCGAACCATAGACCCCCAAAAAGCAAGCCAAGGAAAAACTCTCCAGAGGGGAGAAAAACATAGGACACAGTGGCAAGGAAAAAATCCCTGGGAGGAAGAAACCTTGAGAGGAACCAGACACCCATCCTCCTCTGGCCGATCAGGTGCTGAACAGTAGACTAATGTGGAATGTGGATTAGTGTGGTGTAAGAGTTCAGGGGTCCATAGTGAAGGGCAGCCTCCTGAGTGGGACCCGGGGACCTGATGAACTTTGATTTTAGGGTGAACTATCCTGCCATTCATCAGCATTAAGAATTCCATTAGCAGTGCGTACTTCCCCAATCTAATGCAGTCATTAGTTAGTTTTGACTATCCCAAAAGAACACACCCTTACATCAAAGTTCAACTCCCAATAATGTAAAAAAAAAAAAAAAAAAATATTCAGGAGATCTCAAACATTCAAAGTTAATTTCAAATGTATTGATAATTCTAAGACGTTGTAAACCGACGCCTGAAAATAAGTTCAGTGTAGGGGTGAACTGACCTTCTGATAGTCATTGATTTTTTTTTATCAGTTGGTGCCTTTGATCAACATTATCGACTCTTAATCCAATGCAGACTAGTTGGCTGGAATTCTGAAGCAGATATTGCAGGATACTCTATGTATTCCATAGAATACATAGAGCTGTATCATCTCAAATACAACAGATGAGTTGGTTTATGAAATGCATTTGGCCAGATTGCCTCTCCCATGTGTGCACACACTCTCCCTCCCTCTCTCTCTCTTGTCATTAGAGCTTGACGCTGTCTCTACATGTGGCGTGTAAACACAGAAACACCAGGCGGTCATTATCAGCGTTGTGGGATGGGTAATGCCAATTAGAATGGGTGATGTCATGGCAAAACTTGACTGGGCATTAGAATGTCCCTATGTACTGCCTTACACACACTGCACAGTATCAACAATACATGGCCAAAGGCACAACTTAGTGCCTGTAGAGTTATCTGGTTAATTACATAATCAAGTGATTAGATGGACACCAGGAGCCCGTCCTCCGATTCCTAGCTCCACCAGCCTCCACTGATGGACACATCACATCCCCAAATTGGCAGTGTATCAGTTCTCCAGGAAGAGATAGGCCTACCAACAGTAATACCTACCAAACAGTTTTAACTTATGATCTACGGTTGACGGGAATTCGCTGTGCTTACAAAAGAAGATTAAACCCATTTTGATGTGCACCACTGATATGCATGCAACTTCACAAACGTGCGCGGCCGTATGTGGCACCAAATTATACCGTTGTTGATAACCACATTTTACCGTAAAAGTTTAATTTTACCTACAAGGTCTATCTGTCCACCAACAACATTGGGTAGGCCTACCGCAAATTGCGCAAATATTTCTCAAAAAAAAAGTTGGATGCGTGGACAAGGATGACCACATTTCTGTCAACTTCGTCAAGTTCGAGATGTTTTGTTCCAGGGAATTTGCAATAACAGACGGACATAATAGCCAATTGCAAGTCCTCCGTCCTCATTAACAGATATTAAAGTACATTATTCTTACCGTACTGACTCATACCTCTACGAAGACGAATGAAAAGCTGTGGTTGACTATAACTCCCGTAAACGTGCAGCTTGGGACGAAACCACCAACTCTGCCCTCCAGTCCTACTATTCTCTATGGTCACTGTTCCTGCCTTTGCCTCCCCGTCTATTCTGAAGGACTGGGCGTGGCGAATGTTGTGATGATAATGACTGCATAGCTGCATGATAACTCCAGATGTTGAGAAATGTGTCCTAGACGCCCATGTTGGATATTTCAATGTTCTTGTGTTGCGATACTATTATTGGTATTAAGACTGTACCAATACAGTATAGACAAAATATGAAAATGTGGTTAAAATGATAGCTACATGTCCACCTGAAAATGTCAATGTGGTCCTCATCCTCATCACACAGTACACAGAAGTGTCTTCAAGTGTCTTCAAGGATGGCTTCAACCTTTTTGCAGCCCTTTCTCTACCTAGGATGAATATGGATGGAGTAATACTTTCAGATATGCCATAGGAGAGAAAAGGATATTTACCTGAAAATCAAAGCTCTCTTTATTTTGGCACACACACTCAGAATCAGGCCCATGTAAGCCATTTCAAAACAAGTTCTTATCACATAGCTGTTCTTGCAGACTGTTTTCCATTCCTGACATGCCAAGCACATTGCCTAATTCATTTCTGGTATTCATATCAGTGAAGCTTTTGTTCTTACCATGTTTACAAAATGATTTGTTTCAATACTCAATAGGTTGGCTTCCGGTTAAAATGTTAAAAGTTAATTACCCTTGGGTGTGGACCTGCTGACTCATCTTTGCTGTACCTCCGACACATACATCCGCCTCTTATCAAGTTGATAACAATTTACCACTTGAAAATGTTAAAAGCCAGCACAGTTGATCAGAGGCAAATGTAAGACTCATATATCACATCTAATAATTTTGTTTCATCATAAATCAGGGGTACACAACAAAGGGCCTTGAGTTTCACGGTCCTGTTGGTTTACAGTTGATCTAGGATCAATAGAACTCTTCATTATTGGTCCTACAGATGGTTCTCCCCTGGTCCTTAATTGATCCGTTTATGATTGGTCAGAGAGAGGAAAATTATTGGTGGTTGAAGGTTAGCCAGGTATGAATACATTTCTTATTAGGAGGCAAGGACAAAAAACGGCATTCTCTGCAACTATCAGTGACTGGAACTGTACGCCCCTGCTGTGGATATGCCTGTGGTGGAGGTGTGCTAAAAGGGTAGCCTTTCTTATTTCCGGGTTTATTCGCAACACCCTAGCTCGTCGCCATGGTAACATTTGATGTCCCATTTTTTTCTGACGGAAATAACTTTCTGCACTTAAACTAGCTGCCTTTACGTTATCACTTGGCAGATCTAGCTAGCTTTAAAAGTTACATAGGCTACTTTGATTGATTACAGGAAATTAGGGACATCTTCCATCCGAAAGGTTAAAGGTCAAGAAAATTTTGGATAATTACGGCATTAAAAATATGTATATATTTAACCGTTATTTTAGCAGGGAGTCCCATTGAGATCAAGGTCTCTTTTACAAGGGAGCCCAACAATACACATCAATGGGGCCCCCACCTAAAGTACATATGCATAAATCAGATACATTTTTCTGTGATTTGGTAAATAACATATATTTTGTTTTTCCAGCATTAAGTACCAACCTCAGCCCACCAAATGCTCTCTGCAGGACAGTGAATGCAGACAGTAGTTCAGAAAGAGCCTGGTCAATCGTGGGGGTAATAGCATATACAACAGTGTCATCGGCATATAGATATATATATAGCATATATAGCAGGTTACAATTACTTACAGATAATCCGAATTGTGTTGATCGTAAAAAGATTGATCCTTGTGGAATACCTTTGTTATGTCCAGAAAACCTGATTCAACACCATCAGTTAAATTACACTGCATTCTGTCCATTAAATCATTTTAAAACCATCTACATGAAGCCTGATAGGCCAAGTCCCAATTCTGCTTTCTTTTTCCTGTGTGGGCTTGTGCACTCCCCCACATGAACTGCTGTAAAAGATATGGTGGAAACTCCCTCCAGCCCATGATTAATCCAATCCTTTGCTTTCAAATCTATGTACAGGAGTGCACAAGTGCACATTTTAGGAAAAAGGTGGGGAATTGGGGCACAGAAATCCATTCAGCTGGCGAGGCAGACTGAGGAGACTACACATGGGAGACCTGTCAGGAACAGCTGTTCGGTTTGGCTTTTTTAATTAGTCAGTGGTAGGAGGGAGATCCCGCCTGACACTGTGCGTCAGCCGCGGACAATAAGCTGATTCATGTTATCTCACAGACAGATGCAGTCCACAATCAAAGGCTCAGTTGTGTCTCAATCCTATTGTTGAGGTTACATGAATCCAAACGGTACAGACTGTACACATTGGAGGATAGCATACAGAGAAAAATGACACTACAGGCTGATTATTCAATCATAATGTCATAGTTTATAAAAACATGAATCAACATTGTAAAAGTGCTGTGTGACTGATGAGTGTTTAGTACAAATCAAATCAAAATCTAATCAAATCAAATTGAATTTGTCACGTCGATTGCGACCCTCGACCTATCTTGCATGTCATCCCTCCTCTCTCTCTCCCATCCTTCCTGTCAATCTCTACTGTCTCTATCCCAATAAAGCAGAAATGCCCTAAAAACATATAAAAAAAAAAAAAAAAAGACTGTAAAACATATCTATACTCCCATCTAGTGGTTTAGAATCGCTACTGCATAGCGAAAGTGCCTCATGGGCAACACAACACCAATAACTAATATCAGTCACTGAGTGGTCATTATAAAACAAACAGTTCTCAACACTTATTATTATTTTATTTTTTTTAGAAGACTACAGAACTTTTGGAGCTAATTCTTCAAATCACATTTTGGCTTGAGTGTTGACTGTATGGATTATGATGTAATGTTAATCAACAACATTTCTGTCCATTTTGGGGACCCACCTAGCTCAAGAGCTCCCCCAGAAGTTGAAAGTTCTATATAGTAACTTTAAACTATATTAAAAAATGTTACTTGATGATGACATATATGGGTTGGGCCAGATACATTTCCTAACCATGTGACCTGATTGGTCAAGAGAGAAAGAAGAGCTCAGTTCTGTTCACTTGTTATGCACTATGACACCAGCAGGTGGAGGTGTTGCCACAGGAATACATAACTCCTATGAAAAAAGAAGAGACACTTCATCATCGTCACTAATCTATTTTATGGTTTTATTTCACAAATTAGGATCATTCTATGAAAAGCATGCATGAATCAAAGGTGAAATGTTTCGATGTGTGTAGGGCAAAGCTCACAGCTCAAACGTAACCACAACAAACTTCAAACGTCTCAAAATGAATTCAACAATCTTTCTTTCAAAACGCCTTGGTTTAAGGAAACAAAATGATTGTCTTTAAAACTTTTTTATCACCTGAGATTATGCACAGCATAAACTACCATAAACTAAGTCATAAAGATGTATACAGTAGAAATCCACAGACTTTTATAGCCCAACATTGGTGAACTTTCCCCTGTGGTAGCGCCTACAGTACTTAGTAAGAAAAACACAATAAAATGCAATTACTGTACACTATAAGTGAATCAATCCTCAGTTCCCACATAGTACAGATCAAAATGTTATCTTTGGGTCTCACAATAGACCTTGTCAACAAGCATTACTCACAAATCGACTGTATCCAGAGCTAGCTCTCATTGTCGGTATACATTGAGAGGATAAGCAACCAAAGTGTTCTTTTTGTGTCATAAACCCACACAGCTCTGTCTCATCGCCTGGTCGTCTGGCAATTTGCGCAATGTCTCACAGCATGTGACGTGTGACATCATAGCTTCTGTCACTAGTTCACATGATCCAGGTGAAATTAAGTCTCATTGGCTCACAGAGCGATCACCACAGGAGGGCAACTGCCCCAAAAAGTATGACAGGCTATTCCAGTTAACTGAACAATAGGGGCTCAGATCAGCATCGATTGAAGAGAAGAATATATTGTACAATATGTCCCTTTAGGAATGCAGTCTTTGAAAACAAGTGTGATATCTTCCCATCCTAACAATTCAAAATGGCCTGGCCCATCTATCCATGGCACAATCCATGTCAATCCCTATCAGAAAGGCAGGAGTTCTGAGTTTGTACATGTGAACACCACATCCTTGGGTGTCTTGAAAAATCTTCTACTATCATTAGATTTAATAGGAGGGTCACCTTGCTCAAAGTCTTATTGGTGGAGCTTGTCCATGACCTGCAACACGTCCTCTAGTATGGAAGGCCCCAGGTCAAGATTCAAGGCGAAAGACTGGTCTTCCTCAACCACCGGGGCCTTCAATGGTGGACATAAGACCTGTTGGGGGGCCTTGTTCCATCCCGCTTCATGCTGCCTTATCCTCAACCCTCCCTCCTCCACTTCCACCTTGGCCTCCTCTCTTTGGGGTTCACCATCATACTCTACCACCTCAACAGCATCCAGTAAGGGCAAGGAGTGGCACTTCTTGTGCCTGGGTGCCCGGATAAAGGATCTGGCCCTGACATTGACCGCCTGTGCATCCATCTCTTCAGGGCTGAGGAGACGAGGGGGCTTGGGGGGAGGCGGAGGTGTCCCGGTGGGGGTCTTGTTTTGGTAGAGGTCCTGATGGCTCCGGGAGGCATGGAGGATGAGGCTGCTGCTCCGCTGGAAGGCAGAGAGGCCGAAGTCGCCCTGAGCATCCAATCCGATGTGGGAGAGGTGGCGGAAGTCGTCCAGTGGCAGGCTAATCATGTTCTCGGACAGGAGGTCGCGGCGCTTGTTCTGCTTGCGGGGCCAGCGCATGGTGGCGGATTTGAGGTAAAGGGCGGTTTTACGAGGCATCTTGAACTTGGGGGTAGCCTACAGTATATTATCCACAGCGAGTACGTTTTGATGAGGGTAGAGGTTATGGATAACGGTCCATCAAAGGTGAAGGGGTGTCCGATGGATCTTTAAGTAGCTTTGAAATAGAACAAACAAATAGGTTAAGAAAACTCTTGAGGTCATACAGAAATAATGAAGTTGGACCTTAGTTTGCTTTGTTTCATTTTGGCATGACGTAAGCAAGTTAGCAACACCCCTGTAACTCCTAGCTATGACCATATATGGATAACAACCTTCAGCTGCTGTACTGTTTGACTGTGAAATAAAATAATCTGTTCTTCTCTGTCATGTGTTAAAGCAAACACATAGTAGTAATAATGTACGCACACATGCAACCGGACACAGCAAAAACACGTGTGACCTAAATGTTATGAAAGACAATTTTGTAGTGAAAAGTCACGTTCAGTGTGTTAATGAGTAACAGTCGAGATTTGTATAATTTTAGGGTGATTGCTTTTATCTTTGAGCTGATAAAAAGACTTTGTTCCCGTACCTGTTCAAATGTGGTTGTGATTGTATCAGATTTTTGGTTTTGCTCAATGTCGTTGTTCACACTATGGAGTGTTTTGAGCTTTAGATAATGTTGCAACCGTGGCTTGTCCTAACTGGTAGTACCACATTTCTCTCACATTTCTTAAAGATTTTTTTTTTCCTCAGGAGAAATTGTCATATTACCAATGGAGGAACTATGCCTTGGGAAATTCTGAGGAAAATTCTATACTTCTTTCTGGGAAAATCTGATATACATTACATGCTGGTTTGGGACTTTTCTAGGTAGTCTAAAACATGAATGTCTGGTTTGTATTGTCAACTAAAGCGAAAAGCACCTGAGGAGAGCAAACCATGAAAATGAAGCTGTTGTTAAAGTATTTGACCTACTTTTCAGAAATGTCATAGAGGGTTTCAGTACAGTTAGAACAAGGTTTCACAAAATCCCTGAGTTGGCACAACTGCCAAGGGATCAACAGTGATTTCAATGAGTTTGTTTTCACATGTGATATGATTCTAATGTCAAATGTATGAGGTCATTATAACATTGACACTGTACTGTATGCAAGGGAGGGTGATTTAGAGTTAGATGTGTTGTATTCAATGTAACCCTTAAAAGAGAATGGTTTACTATATTTATCTTATATTTATCTATATCTTCCTCATTACAGAATGTTCCCAGTTAATTCGAAAAATGAATATTTCTCTATCATTTAAATCAGCAATGGCATCCACAACTTGTTGAACTGCTAAATAGAGCATAAATCTCTCTGTGAGATATCTGATAGTGGCTGGTTGATCCAGCAGCATTCCTTTCTCTGTCTGAAAGGCTTATAGGTGGAGGGTTACACTTTACTGCAGCTATGAGGACAATGCATCAGTGAGATAAAGCCCCAGGTATGCTGAGGTAGCCGACATGAACTAAAACAACGACAACAAACAGTTTAAAACACTTTTTTATGGGAGTTAATTTGGTGTTGGTCCACTGATGTCAAGTTAACAAGTCAATAACTACTAAGGACATAATAAAGACAGACTGTTTGACTGCTACAGTAACTCACTGATCACATTGAATTCTCAAAAACTGAATACATATCGACTGTATGCTCAAATGTGCGTTTTTAAAAAAACTCACCTGTGTCTCCCTATGTATCCACGCAGTGTGTAAATCAGAAAGCAGTCTTTAAATGCTTCGAATATATTCCAGTGGCGTGAATGGGCAAGCCCTTGACTGCAGGGTCGGAACACACGGCTCTTGAATTGCGTGTGTGTGTCCCTGAAGCTGAAACGCTGACGAGGTCAACCTTAAAGCTCTCGCACACACACACTGCAACAGACTCATTTATCTGCTCACCTTTGCCTCCGGGGGTGTGGTTGCTCAGAGTGATAAACCCTCCCCTCGATCAATGTACCTGCCTGTGTACCTGTGTGAGTGTGTGCACGCTGCGTGAGTATGACTGTGCACTCACAGGTGTTTCTGTCTGAATGTGTGTACATGTGTGTATGTGTCTGTGTGTTTGTTGGCACCTGTATCTGAATGTGTGTACATGTGTGTATGTGTCTGTGTGTTTGTTGGCACCTGTATCTGAATGTGTGTAACTATTCTCTCTTTTGACTGTGTGCGTGTGTGTGTGTGTGTGTGTGTGTGTGTGTGTGTGTGTGTGTGTGTGTGTGTGTGTGTGTGTGTGTGTGTGTGTGTGTGTGTGTGTGTGTGTGTGTCGATCTCTCTCTCAGGTCATTTATAGTCCTGAAAGTACAAAAGTAGTGGACCTCGACCTTACTGTGGAGGTGTGTCAGAAGGACGAGGGGTCTGGAGAGATGTGATTATAGTTTCTGCGTAGTAATACACATCAGTCATTCGGCAACCGTATTGAGAGTTACCTGGACTTGACCCTGGTGTATTGGTGTATTGAGAGTTACCTGGACTTGACCCTGGTGTATTGGTGTATTGAGAGTTACCTGGACTTGACCCTGGTGTATTGGTGTATTGAGAGTTACCTGGACTTGACCCTGGTGTATTGGTGTATTGAGAGTTACCTGGACTTGACCCTGGTGTATTGGTGTATTGAGAGTTACCTGGACTTGACCCTGGTGTATTGGTGTATTGAGAGTTACCTGGACTTGACCCTGGTGTATTGGTGTATTGAGAGTTACCTGGACTTGACCCTGGTGTATTGGTGTATTGAGAGTTACCTGGACTTGACCCTGGTGTATTGGTGTATTGAGAGTTACCTGGACTTGACCCTGTGGTAGTCTGGGGTAGTCAGCCTAGTGAAGTCCTATGTTGTGTACATCACAGATGGAGTTCGCCTTGAAACAATATATCTAAAGGATGTACTTGCCTACAATCTCCTTATTACACATCGGACATTAAAACGCTCAGGTGAAGTGTGCACTGCGTAACTTTGCCTGAGACTCCTTGAGAGTGAAGAAACTGAGGTGCTTTTCACCCGGGTTAGGAACAATGTTACTGTAAATCCCTGTTGTCAATCCTAACTCCACACAGATATCATTCACTTGCTTTTCAGTCCTTTTTTGGTAGTATCAAGGAAGTATCAGGAAATGAAATGTTTGATGTTAAGCCCCTTCATTCACCAGTTTGCGGTTTGGTGAGGCGTGGTTATTCGGAAATCCTGCTTTTGTAAACATGAATCTGCCACTGATGACACACAATCACAGACGAGGTCAGGGATAGTTGGAAAATACAGGTATTAGTAATATCCTGTCTGCTCTGTTTACAGACAGTACTACAGCATAATTATATGTACACATGTATCACAATGGCTTGATAATTCATCTACTAATGTTTCTTTGACCCAGTATCCTATTGAGAATCATAACTCCAGTGAATGTCCTTCACCTTGTTGTATACGTTAGATTTGACCTATGGGCATCAGTAGCATTTACAATGGTGTTTACTGTGAGATCGGAGTAGAATTAGTAGACTTGTTGCCCCTAACCACTGAGGTTAGGGACAGCGTCTATGGTGTGATCCTGTGTGATAGCCATTTATCTTTTTTTTTTTTTTTTTCACATGCTGTCCTTTTTTTTAATGTTAGGTAGTTAGGGTAAGGGTTAATTTCTGTTGCAGCAACAGGTTTCAGGTTTTGCAATGAGATGAAATAAGGAGATCTAACGTCGATGTCTTTTGGTGGAGAGGGTACTCTATTAGATGTTTCAATGTTACAAAGAAGTAATTATGTTCCAGGCTAGCAGGCTGTCTCTCTCTCTGAGATTCTCTAATCCCAAAGAATATATACCAATCAGAGACACTCTCAGGAATTTGACCTTGAGGTGCTCCAGGTCCCCAGGTCCCTACTGACCCCTCTTCCCTAGCATCTGGTGTTATTTAGTATTTGTGTTGTGTTGAACTCCTACTAGGTTAAAGGGTGATCAGGAGAGACTGACACATATAGAATATTGTACAATTCCAATATGAGCTCACGCTATGGCACGGTTCCAAGTGAAACTCACCTGGTCGTGAGGGGCCCAGCAACCAGTTTGTAGGTAAGAAGCTAAACATGAAAGGAATGTTCCCCACACACACTACCACTGTTTGCACAATCAATGTATTAAAATGGATAAGTGACACAATGTTCAGCCTGCAGCCTTTCAGTATGTGCCTGTATGACTGTCCGTGTGTGAATGTATTTTATGTCATGGCTGGGAATGAAGCGATTATCAGACATCTTTCATTTGACTTTCTTTTTACCCTTTTTGAGCTTCATTATTCAATAGCTTCATTATTTTATTATTTCTTAGCATAGAGTGTATTTTTGAGACACTGCCTTATATGTACGTATTTTTTTCAGAATTCAGAGACAAACATAACAGCCTTATAAAAATACTGTACTGCAGCCATCTTCAGTTGTTTTGTACAGACTACGTCTGTAGTTTGGCTGGTGATGTATTTTTTACGGATGGTAGTCTCTGACACATTCATGACTACCTCCTGGATAGTGTTCCTGATCTGTGGGACAGTTGTTTTGGGGGTTTTCTTAGTTATGGTGACTAATCTTCAGTCATCCACTGTGATATTTCAGTTTTTATTTTTTTTCAAAATTAGCAAACATTTCTAAAAACCTGTTTTGGCTTTGTCATTATGGGGTATTGTGTGTAGATTGATGAGGGGAAAAAATGAATTCAATCCATTTTAGAATAAGGCTGTAACATAACAAAATGTGGAAAAAGTGAAGGGGTCTGAAAGCTTTTCAAATGCACCGTGTATGAAAGAAGGCCATACAGGGAATGGTGGAAGAAAGCTTAATTAATGGAGGGATTACAGAGTTAGGAGAGAGGTAGAAGAGTTTCAAGCATAAGATGGCTAAACTTGTGTGGTAAAACCTTTATGAATCTTATCATAAAGGACGTTGGAAGGGTCTACTATAAATGTTCTTGCCACAGGTCAAGTTGTTAGCATGTACAGTATATAGGATTTTATCTACACGCATCTGAAAACTTTAATTGATCATTTGATAACAAGCTGTAAATATGGTGGGACAACAATGTTTTCTTAATGGTAAAATAGTCCCACTACCAAAGTGTCAAAGTGTCTGGAGGCCATGCTTATGGAAAAGAGGGTGCGTTTGAGTGGATAGCATTCATAAAATAACACATTACCAACGTGTTTCATTTTGAAAATGTAGATGAGACCCTATTCAAATGTAATCAACATCATTTGGAGGAATTTGTGTATATGTGACCAACAGGGTTGAAACCTGAGTCTCCTGTGCGCCACAACACCACACCTCACGCCCATCTCTCACCCCCACCTTTTGATTGGACCAAGCAAACACCTCAATTTCTCCAACAACTCTTGTCCATTTCGTCCGATTTTAATCACAGAGATCATTTTTAGTTTTTTCCGGGTCTATTTAGTCAGCTATCGTCTCGTCGTTTGCCAGGGAAAAATAGGTGTTTTTGACGTCCCTGGTCAGGAGTATATCTGGGGTTAGGCCCCATTAGCGAGGTCTGTCTCTCCTAACAACATTTTGTGGAAGGCTCTAAAACAGATACTAATATCTCAAGTGACATTCAGTGGACTGCACTGTGGCACTGTACAAATACCATGTAAAGACCGTTCAGATTCCGTATGCATTCCTCCCTAGCAGCAGCATAGAAAGGAGATGACAAACTGCAAATGAATCTAAAGATTGTCAAAAATGCACTTAAAGGTACCTCAGTAGTACTCTACTCTCTTACATCACACTCTGCAGCCAATAGGGTAATGTCACTCACCTGATAAGATCTTCTGTTCAGTTCTGTCAGTAAAATCCACTGTGGGCTGTGGAAAGAGTGCAACCAAACAGCCTGTCATATGTTCTGTCAGTGACCCTGTAATGCATCCATCATGACTTTCCTCAACAGGATGGCCTTCCTCATTCTTGACTTAAGACCTTGTATGGATATGACACTTCAACTGTGGGCAGTTTCTCCCCTTGAGTAGACCATGGACGCATGACAAAACTGCATATGCAAACTATGTGTACAAAGCCTTGGGCTGCTCCAGTACAAACATGTTTTGCAAACATTCATTTGTAAAGTAAGCAGGGTGGATTCTTTCAGTGGATTGGACTCCAGTGCAGTCATTTTTAATAGGCATACCTGACGTTTTGACACAATCTTAACACTCTGAAAGAAATTTGAGATGAGGAATGTACAGTCAGTCCATAAGGGAAACATGCAGCTTATTTTATGGAAACTTTACACATTTTTCCACTCACATTTTCACATATGATACCAAATGTGCAACATAGGATTTAACATAAACATTAAACATTGCCAAGTGCAAAGTTACATCCAAAGTATCTTTTCAGTCATACAGTTACATTTTGACATACTGTAGATTCAAGACTATAACTATAACAACACATACGTGCCTAATATTCTATGAACAACAATATAGTAACAGTATCTGACATGTGACTATAACAGCAAATGTTTTCTTTTATCGACAGTGAGTTACTGCTGATGCATTCTCCTCTGATCACACATAGACACACGCACACATCCAGCCCATGAAGTACCGTACATCATTGACATAATACATAGTGGATAAAACAAGGCTATGTTGAACACTAGGGGGATGCATCACTCATGACTCGATGCTGTGGCGCCACCCAGTGGCGTCACAGGATGCTGTCCTTGTGAAGACACCACACCAGGGTCTGCCCCACGCCCGTCATGCTCACCACAGAGAAGCCCACCTTCTCCAGCTTGTCCAGCACCAGCCGGGGAGGCTCATCTACATGGTACTCCGAACTGAAAATGTAATTATTGGAATCATTTATCTACATAAATGGTCCAAAGATTTTTTTGGTATGGTAATGTTCATTTTCGTTATACTAGGTCAATTGAGAACACATGGGCCTATTGGATCTACAGTATTTCACATTCAGATAGAAACTAAAGGCTACATATGGATTAATATAAGGCAAACATTACATTACATTAAACTATTCTGCAGATTTGAGATACCTTGAAAATGTATTCTAATACATATTAATCACTCACAAGTTGTTGCCTAAAGTGATGGTCTTTCTGGCCCCTAAGTAGTTCATAACAGACGGATCAGAGAACTCATCACCAACCATGGTGGGACCAGTCTCCTGAAACACACAGCAAAAGTTTCCCACTAATGTCTAATGCCCTGAAAAATATAATTCCTATGGTGTATCAACATGGAAATAATATACTGTAGGCTATTTAGGATTCGACTATATTACTAGATTAGATAGTAGATTGGACTGCAACATATCTCATAGACGATTATTTCAGCACAAATTGCGAAAACATAGAGCAGTGTACCGAAATATTATTTATTGTAGAGACATACTTGTGTGAGTCCAGTCAGAATAGTAGCCGACACAAGACATGCATAGTCGTCTGGCAAAGATTTATGTGTAAAAAGTGGAAATACTAACCAGTCGGAGTACTGTGCTGACGAGAACATATGGCATCCTTGAAGATAATAAAAATCTCCCAAATGAAGATGGGAATTTTGAACGCTGGTCGTGTGTGCGGATTCTCTGTAACCGTCTGGGGAAAGGTCTGGCAGAAATGATGGAATGGACCAACCACAGCCCTCGACCTATAACAGCCTGTAAATGTCACACAGCTAAATATTCCTTTCAGTTTAAATCAAACTGTTAAATCTTTACATTTACATATGGTGTGTTATGACAGAATGTTACTTTGCTATTACAGATTTTTTTTTACGCATCCAATTGCAAACTCACCGTAATTGGCTCAGAGACAGCTGTTAGTAGCTCTATGCATAAGGACACAATATTTTATTATTGAATATTAGTATTGGTTATATTTATTTAATATTGGGTTTATTTAAAAAGCCCTCATGTAACCATACAATTACAACTCAGACACATTTTCTTGAAGGCTAATAATAATAAGAAAAAACGAACAGATCTTCTTTTTTAATTATAGAAAAGGATGGGTGAGAAAAATGTCATCAGATTAAATCAACAATTTCCTGCTCTGTGCGCTACTGACCTCGATAGAATCTTTAATATCCTTAAGATTGTTCAGTTTTTGTTTTTGGTGTTATCCTACACACCAGCATATGAAACGGAAGCATCCCGGGGCCATGCGGGAATTTGAAGCACAGCCAGGACAGCGCAGCGCAGCGCTGTAGCTGGCAGGCGATGTAGCTAGGCAGCTATTGCTAAGTTTTAATAAATGCTCCATTCAATGACGGTGTATGCTTGCGTGACTAGTGAAGATGGCCTATAAAACATTAGTTGTTTTCTCCCCACAAACACTTCTATAATCTAGCTATGTAACGCAGCTATGTCCGGAGGTCTGTTTGTGTTTTGTGTGTGTGTGTTAAATAATAAACAATAGCCATGTGCGCAGTGCACAGTTTAGCAAAATTCATCCTACACGCATCCTCAAGTAATCTGCGTTTTTCAACGCTATCCGAAAGTTCAGCACCTCCAACTGATGATCAATTTGATTGTCGTGATAAATGCTTTGTCATATCAAATGCACAAACTGCTGACTGGTGGGTGTTCTATTCTTATTACAAAAAGTACAATACAACATATTCATAAAAAAAGAAGGAAGACATGGATAATTACTTGTATTGTAGGCATACACACCCCACAGCATTCACAGGCGTTAATCAAAGGACTGTGTCATTATTAACTACGTCATTAGCAATAAGTACAATTTCAATATAAAATAAAGTATGTAACCACTGAATGATGGCATTACAACTATTCACACTATAATGCATTTGGAAAAAAATGGATATCGATCTCATTGTTACCCGTGAACGTCTGAAGAACCAGATAGACGGCACACAGAGAGGGTAGGTTTAAGCCCGAAGGCGTATTTAATAGAAAGTAAATGGGGAGAGGGGTAGGGGAGAGAGATAATCCTAGCGAGAGTAGTCGAGGGTCGGTCCAGGGTTCGGCATGCAGGCGGGTAGTCGGACAAGCAGGGGTCGGGTCCGTGGAAGGTAGACGAGGGGGAATCCGAGGAAGACTAGGGTTCTAGAGGAGCACTGGAGAACGCGGTGAAACACAAAAACAAACACTAGAAACACGGGAGGATGTGAAAAGGCTGGAAGCGTAAAGCGGAAAGGTTACCATATACACAGTACGTTCTGGCGCCGGAGTGAAGGCTGGGCAGGGTTCTTGTAGGCGGGTGATTGGGAATGGGTCGCAGGTGTGCTGAGTGGAGACAGGGAACAGGTGCGCTGTCGACTGGGAGGTTGACGCTCCAGCGATGATCGCCGGGGCCTCAAGGTGGTGCCAGAGAGCAGGTCAGGGGAGAGGGACCGTAACAATCATTGCATTCAACAGCATGTTTTTTCGGGGGGCAAATTAATCAGACTGCGTTGCTAACTGCGTTTACACCCATTTGGATGAAAAAGCTTGCCATCTTCTCCAATGCCTGGGGGCTTCAGATCCCTGTAGGCGACATTTTCACATATCTGCCCAGTTCTGTTGAACCCTGAATGGGTCCATACGGAGCGGCTAAATGCTAAAATAATCGCAAGGGAAGCAGGGATTGCTTTGCATGTAATATTGTGTGGCGCTTCAGAATGCGCCCTAAAACGGCATTTATGCTATTGGCTATTTCTCCAAGTCTAGCATCATTTTTATTATTATTATTGACAATAACAATAACAAAACAATAATAGTAACTGGGCAGCTGGCTCATAAATAAATGATTTCTATGATTTTCTATAGACCTCAAACACGTTTTTGATTCCTATGTAGGCACAAAATAAAACCCCCACCTCACTTTTCTTGGACATGTTTTTGTATTGGACATTGTTTTTCAAACCACTGGATTATAGAAACGCTATTCATTTCAACAAATCTTCCTGCAAAAAATGTAGCCCGCAGTCTGCTTCAAATCCCCACCAATATTGTCACCCCTTCATGAAGGCTCGACCACGGCACTTTGGAAATGATGACGTCAGTAGCGGACACCTCATCACCTTTATCTGCAGCAGACTTTTTCGCCGGGCGCGGTGGCGCGTGCCTGTAATCCAAGTCACTGGGAGGCTGAGGTTGGCGGATCGAGTGAGCTGAGGAGCTCTGCGCTGTAGTGGCCCATGTCGAATGGGTGTCCGCACTAAGTTCGGTATCGATATGGTGCTCCTGGGGGAGCCCTGGACCACCAGGTCGTCTAAAGAGGGGTGTACCGGCCCAGGCCGGGAACGGAGCAGGCCAAAGCCCCCGTGCCGTCCAGTAGTGGGATCGCGCCTGTGAGTGGACGCTGCAGTGCATCCTTGACAATAGATCGGAACACAATCTTTTCATTCATCCACTGAGGCTGAAGTCTTTATTAAAATGTTGGTGTCCTTCCCTCTGAGAGATGCTACAGCACACGCACACAACAATTCAAGCATACGACCAGGGCCGGATGCAGCCTGCTTTGACTAAGGGTGCAGTGAAAATGTTTTGGGGGGGCATCATTTAAATTGCAGTCATATAAAACACCGGAAAGTTGTGAGTTCGATCCCAGGGGCTGCCACCATTGTGCCCCTGAGCAAGGCACTTAACTCCGAGTTGCCCAGGGGGACTGTCCCTGTAGTTATTTCACTGTAAGTCGCTCGGATAAGAGCATCTGCTAAATAACAAATACTGTAATGTAATATAGTCATAGTCACATTTACCCGCCACCACCCACCATCTTTGGAGGACATCTTTATTATCTTTATTGTAGTTTTTTGGCTTGTTTCATCCCCGCACATTTTATTTTTATTTAAAAAAAAAAAAAAAAAAATTCTTCTTCTTTTTACACCCTCATAACTTTTGTGATTCTGTTTGTCATGCACATTTGACATCTTATTGAATTACATATTCCCAGCACCACCACCCCCCTTCTTAGGAAGAAATTATATTCATAAACTAAACATTTGAAAAAAAAATTTTTAGTTTTTTTTTTTTTTTTTATATAGGCATAGTTAACTTTTTCACCCATAGCCTATGTGATTCAGTCATATATTTGCATTCATTGTCTGTGAAATCATGCTAGGGTATCGGTTTTCATTTAGGTCTAGACCATTAATTATTAGTAATGAACTCATTTAACATACTTCAAAAACACACATCCACTCCGAATAGGACAGCTCAGATTTTCTTTTCTTAACAGTTTTTTGGAAATTTTTTCCAAACCACTAGATTATAGAAACGTTATTCATTTCAATAAATCTTAAATCTTAAAAATGTAGCCCGCAGTCTGCTTCAAATCCCCACCAATATTGTCACCCCTTCATGAAGGCTCGACTACGGCACTTTAGAAATGATGACGTCAGTAGCGGACACCTCATCACCTTTATCTGCAGCAGACTTTTTCGCCGGGCGCGGTGGCGCGTGCCTGTAATCCAAGTCACTGGGAGGCTGAGGTTGGCGGATCGAGTGAGCTGAGGAGCTCTGCGCTGTAGTGGCCCATGTCGAATGGGTGTCCGCACTAAGTTCGGTATCGATATGGTGCTCCTGGGGGAGCCCGGGACCACCAGGTCGTCTAAGGAGGGGTGCACCGGCCCAGGCCGGCAACGGAGCAGGCCAAAGCCCCCGTGCCGTCCAGTAGTGGGATCGCGCCTGTGAGTGGACGCTGCAGTGCAGCCTTGACAATAGATCGGAACACAATCTTTTCATTCATCCACTGAGGCTTATTTCAACTTTGGTGTCCTTCAGCTACAGCACACGCACACAACAATTCAAGCATACCACCGTTTCACTTTGTAAGTATAGGTAACAACAACAACTCTAGTTGCACTTAGTCCCAATTATTGAAACTATTGTAACGACCCTGTGTAAGGCCCGTTAGCAACTCCGCCAAGGGAGTTAACTCTCTTGGTGTTGTGGCTAGCGCGGCCGGTTTGTAAGCGAAAGATTGTGAGTTCGATACCCGCTTAAAGCAAGCTATTCTACCCCGCCGTGCATCATTGTCAATCATCGCAAACAAAACATATCCAATCTTCCATCTAAAGTTTCTTTCAACAAATATTCTAGGTTACATCAGTCCCCCAAAAATGTGAAAGTGTCTCGTCAGAGGATTAAAAAAAGGAGCAAAGTTGATCTACTTCTTTACTGACCTTTGCCAAGTTGACTTTACCTGAGTAGCTTCTATGACACCAAAAAAAGGCTGTATAGCAGAGGGTAGCCTACTATGTCCCTTTGAATTGTATTCCATTTCTAAAGCACTTTTCATTTGACAAGAATAATGTGAATTAAAAGCTAAAATAAAAAGATGTATCCATATGATAAAAGCAGATCTAGGCTACTGTCGGTGGCAGCTTGCCGCCTTTTACACTGGTGCCCCTTGATTCGTATCAGCAGTTGCGATCCCGAAATCCGTTCGTTAACTTTAAATAGCTCCACCGCCGCCACGGGTCGGCTAGCTTCTCGGTGGTGTAATGGTTAACGCGGCAGACAATTCCAGGTGTTGGTAATCCAAAGGTCGCAGGTTCGAGACTGACAATGAACTCGCTTGCGACCTAGGTGTCCTCACCGCGGTCCCAAACAATTTACTTTCAGAGAGCAGCCTTACCCTTTTCACAACATTTCATGACATTTATTCACCGTCAACTGTCTTCTTCACTACTTTATTGGATGTTTTTGATTCAGCCAATTTCAGCTAGATCAGAGACAAAGGCCGGGAGCTACCGGTAAACTGCGGGGGAAGAGACTGGACCCTGTCGTCGTTAGCGGCTAGTTAGCATTCAACTGGAAGGGGGTCTCCTATGCTAGGTGAAACTTGCAATCATGTCAAACTCTTTCTGATGAGCTAGCTAGCTAACTTAACATTGCTTACCTAGCTACTAAGTAACGCTAGGAGTTGGAGCTAGCCCTGATATGGTCAGCCTCATAGTCTTAAACATGGTCATGCTGATTCTTAATGTTAGCTTAGGCTAACTCATAATACGGCTAGCATTAACGTAAGGACAAGTCACATCATATATACGGCCCTGAGTAATTCCATATTGTTTAGAGATATAATAACTTTTAAGTTGTAAAGACCCATTTATTTCCATGTCTATCCCTATGATGTTAGTAAGCTGTGTAACTGTATTTGATACCGAGTGATAAAATCAACGTTATGGCCACGAGGAATTGACTAGGCCAGCAAGCGACCCTTTCATGTGAGGTTTAATGATAATGCTACCAATGCTAATGAGTCATGTGTGGGTGTCACTTGGTTTTTATTTCATTTCATCCATATGGCCATGACGTTGATCCATATGAAAAGGACATTGTAATGCTTATTTGATTCATTTTCAAGGATTTGATAGCATTATTAAATGGCATATTTGAAAACAGTTAATTGGCCAAAGGGTGATGTTTGAGGTGTCCTCTTAGTCACATGGAGTGCTATGGGAGACGCTTTCGCTCTGTTTAACGTTGTCAATGAGCTCTCCTTCGTTAATCCCAGTTAGGGGCTATAGCCACCTCATTTTATTTGTAACCCCCGGGTCTAGTTACCCTGCAAGGCATTACATCTGGACTCGGACAAGCTACCAAAAAGGATTCTCACTATCCAGGACTGCTAGCTATCCAGCTCCATGTTACAATGATACATCACCATGCGTTGCCTGTGCTCAGTACAGTGGTTTGGCTCCAGGTTTTTGGTCTTCCTGGTTCTCTTGCGTCCAGGGATGATGACCTCTAGATCCTCTTCAGCCTCCCACACCTCTTGTTGGGGCTGGCCTGGGTGCAGTGGCCCTGTTGGAGCCTCTCCCTGGTTCTCTTTCTAGAGGAGCCAGGCTGCCTCTTGTCTTCCCTCCACGTGTTGCTGGGACCAGGCTGGGAACTGGGGCTACTGTAGCCCTCTCTGTTAGCTCGCTCTGCTACCTCCACATGGGCCTGGACGAAAAAGAGACTGCTGTAGAGGAGGCTGCATTTGGTATACTGCTTCCAGCTGATCATAAGGTGATTCTGGAGGGCGCACAGGCTGGAAATACATTTTCAGCAGCAGTTTATAAAGGACACGTAAAAACACAGTGAATATACACATTTAAAAAAATGCGTGTATGCTTTCATCAATAAAATAAATAAAGTAATCTTACCGGATTTACCCACTCTTTGGTGCCAAGGTTTGGGTTGGGGATGGGACGAAAGAAGTTGATGGTATGTCCTGACGCCAGGTAGGAATGTCGGTCGGACTTTCACAGTCCGTAAACGCTGACTGTGCTGTAGGTGATGGATTTCCCCCAAGCGAACGTCTTACCACATTTGCGTTTTTGGAGAGTCATGGCTACAGTGGTGACTTTAATACAAAAACCTGCGTGTGCAGTGCCCATTTTGTACAGGAGAGCTTCAAAGATTACCAGCAGAATGCTCTTGGTTTGGCTAGCCATCTTGTGCTCATTAATGGAGCTGTACCCTCCTTCCTTCATCCTCTCCCGACATCAAGCTCCATTGTCGGTCAGATGAGCCTGCTAGAACATCTAAGTAGCTAGCTAGCTAACTGTTTCCCAATCCAATTAAAATGTTACTTAGCTAGCTAACGTTAGCTAGCATAGCTGGCGAGAACGTCTAGCTGACTAGCTTCTCTAGGGGTTAGATTTGTGTTTGATTGATAAACTGCTATATTATACTTGTTAGCTAATGTTAGCCTTCCTCCCAAAACTGGCAGTTTGTTGGATAATCCCGGTGTATCTAACGTTAGCTGTACGCTTCCACAGTTCACTAGGCTTTGGTCGACTGCCTTCTCCACCTCAACTTGTTAGATTGAATAGCGTCCTTGACGCTCTTAGTACCATCCAGGAAGAAGGTCACAATGTTGCTGGCGACCATGTTGGTTGTCGGGGTGGAGCGCGATGAGGATGAGGATGGAGACACCTCGCCAAGGTCGATGGATCCAAGAGTTTCATTGCTGCCCACTGTGATCATCTCCTCAACGGCCAGGATCATCCTCTGCTTGGCATCGGGTGAGAGGAGCTCACCTCGACTCTTACGGCCTGAGGAAGCCCTACTTCTCACTGATGTCTCGCTGCTGTGGGAGGAAGATGACCTCCTTCCACGCCCAAAGAGAGAGGCCTTCTACGAGGGGAAGCACTGCGCCCAGAGACAGGTGATGTCTCCTCTCCAGCAGTCAGACTACCCTGGGGGCTCAGACGTGGAGCCCAGAGACCTGTCCTCCCGCACAGACACTTTTGCCTTGTTGTAGGCGTCGTTCACTGTATCGGAGCAAATGCGGCTGATGCACTCGTCGGACAGGAAAAACGCTGGGTGTCTGTTCTCACCCCTGTCAGATGACTCAGGAGGGGATGGTGGTAGTTGGCGACTGGCTGTTGCACCCTCGGTGGAATCCACACAAGGACTGCAGGAATGATGCCATCAAGGAAAACATGCATAACATCTGGAAAATAGATACACAATAGGAGACGGTGCATATGTCATTTCAGAGAAGCAGCATGGATTTGTGATACCATACACTGTGGCATTTCCTGGGTTTTCTTGTAAAGCCTGCAGATGGCAGTTATAATTATCTGAATCACGCATTGTGAACTCTCTTTCTGTGAACTTTGTGGCAGATTTTTCCTGAGCTGAAGTTTTTGGTTAAACCAACAACAGCGCTGTGCTGAAAGATTGTCGGCTGAGATGGTGGCAATGGTACCACAAAAGACTTGGCTCTCTCCATTAGACGCCAAAGAAATGCTCTGTGTCTTCAAAATCCTGACATCATGGAGCAGTGGCTGGAAGACTTTGTCGTAAGATGTTAATCCTTTTTTAATTAACTTGTGTTGAAGAGGTATACACTCACTGAGCACTTTATTAGGAACACTGTACTAAGGAGGAATGAAAACTCACATTTTTAGACGAATGCACTCAACCGTACGGGCTTTGAGATTGTAGACTACAAATTAAAAACGCATTCCTATTATTGTTAAGAGACCCGAATGCGTAAATTGAAATAGGACTATTTTACCTGTATGATGCTTATTCCAGTTGATAAAATATGCCCATTATATGGCCACCTGTTGAAATTTGTAGGCTATATTTCAAGGTGTGTGAATACGTTACAACAAACATAGCCAGCCAACCCATACTGGAAGTTTTAGATGACTCTAAAATAGGCCTCTGACAGGACGAAGTCACTTCGAACCATTGTATTGAACGCTGATGAGAGTCGTTAGGCAGGGAATATAACGAGAGGGTTGGGGCGTATCTCTCAGTTGAATTTGTCCAATCCTTGTCTCACCTTGCCTAAACTCCCCTCTGATGTTCCTTTTTTAATTCCAGATTAACGATGGCTCCAGATATGCCCCAACTAAACCCTCTTGTTATATCATCACGCAATCTACCGTCAGTCATGATGTGCTCCACTCTCCAAACTCCACACACACACACACACACACACACACACACACACACACACACACACACACACACACACACACACACAGTACAACACAGACTAACCTGTAGAAGGCAGCAGACTCCATGTTGACTCCAATGTGGCCATTGTTCATATGGCTTAACACTTCCTTGCATATCATTGCTTTTCTCCATAGAGGATAATACAATATTTGCATTACATTTCTATAAACAAATTTCTATAAACAAACATTTCTATAAACAAAACAAATATTTGAGGTCAGGATGCCTCCCTAAATGACAATGTGCCATGATCAATGCATTGACTTTCTCCATGACTTCCAGTGACTTCACTATGCTTATTTCCAAGAACAAGGTAATCAACATGACATTGTCCAATTCCTCCATCTGGAAGGAATACATCCTTTATATCCATATAAAACTCAAAGGTCATATTATTATATTATAATATTTCCCCCCATACATAAGGGCTGAGTTCAACTCTGGTTTTATGTCCATCCTTATAGTTATATAGACAAATCATTAACTTTATCTGACATAACCCAATATATTTCTATGTATTAACTGAATCCCTCAGTTAAATTGCTTACAACAGAATGAGCAGGGAATGGGGAAGTGGAACTCCCATCCAGCTTCTCCTGTTCACAATTGGTGGACACAAGGGGGCCACACTTTGTTGATCATCGTACCGATAACAAAGAAGCCTAAAATAGTGGTAGGACTAATCCAACCGGTGCTGTGGGTAGGAGGGGAGAAAAGAGGTGGGGTGGGGTGAGAGCAGGGCCAGATATTCCACTCTCACATACCGTTTGTAGACATGATACACACTCTGGGAGTAAAATGTAACATTCATGGGCTAAGTATATTGTTACTCAGTGTGTACACTTTGGGAGACATCCAGTGTCCATCAAGCTTCATTAGGATCTTCTGGAACACTTCAAAGATGAGTCAGTGCTGCTTTGGATAGCTCAAGTGGAACACACAGATCGGACCAAACAGCATGGCACAAGCTGATGCAACAGAAGTCAGCCGCCTCACTCAAACAGACTGACGGGATGAGAGGATCACTGTGTATGACTGTGCTATGGACAAGGAGCATTCAAGCGCTGCTGAGTGAGAGACCAGGGAGCTGATGGAGCCAATGTTCTCAGTTCCCCCCCCATATATTTGTATATGATGTAACGGGAAATAAACTTGAAACTTGAACTTGAAAAATTGAAACTGCTTCTATGACTCGTTGGTTTGCATAACGGAAAACAACATTAAGCTGTGCTAGTTTGCAAGGTAAATGTTACCAGTGGGTCTGCATGCAAACTCTCATATTTGTTTGGATGCCATTTTGACGCAGCCATGATATTGTTAGAGAAAGCTTCGCTTTCATTCCTTGATGCCCGCCGTTAGAATCCAGTGACTGTTGGTGCAACGGGTAAGGTGCAACGGGTAAGGCTGCTTCTCCTATCATTAGCGTCACCGTCTCTGAGATATTGGGGATGACACAAATCTTGGCAAATGACATTTATCTGTGCATCTGTCAAAAACACTTAAGAATACAGAAAGCTTTCGATCAGAAAGCCAAAAGTTACTGTAACTTTGAGGAAATTGTAGTTACCATTAACCATTATTTGATTAGATTAGATTCGATTAGATTCAACTTTATTGTCATTGGGCAGAGTACAACGAAATGCAGTTAGCGTCTAACCAGAAGTGCAAAAAAGCAGAAAAGTGCAGTGTGAACAGTATATACAGGTAGTGCAGTATATGACCAGTATAGTCGTGCAGTATAAGTGTAAGTATTAGTAGTGCAGTGTAAGCAGTATATGTATTAGCAGTAACATTATAAGCAGAATAAATAGAATGCAATATGAACAGTATAACGGGGCAATGACAATAAAGTTGAATCTAATAAGCAGCATATGAGCTGTATAGGCAGTGCAGTACAATATAAGCAGTATATATGTATTAACAGTAACATTAAAGCAGAGTAAATAACCAGAATACATATGGAATGCAGTATGAACAGTATAAACAGATATATATAATCTGTATGAATGAATGCTAATGTATAATGTAATATATAATATAATATCTTTAGTATGTGGCTACGAAACATGGCATTGAAGAGTTGGATGGCTTTGGTATTGTGGGTCCTTCTGCTCTGGATCTCCCCTGTTTGTGAGTATGCAACTAACTTGTGTAGTGTACTCTGTTTTACTTCAAAAGTCTTGCTCTTCCTGTCTAAGGCAAAGTAATATAATAATATATATAATCTGCTTTTCAATCTTCCGTAATAAGAGATGTGGATTTAAATCAATTCAAATCATCTTTGGTTCGGTTCATCACACAAATTAGTACATTTTAACATTATGTTAAAATATGTTGAGCATTGCTTGTCATCTACAATATTTGAGGGTAATTTACCACAGCTCAGAGGGTTGTTTTTCAATGTCAGTTTATTGTCACATTTGGAGCATGATGCGTCCAATGAATCTCAAAGACAAATGCTGTCCCACCTGAATCGCTTTCTTAAAATCAATCGTTTAATTCGGCCAAATTGAAATATACAACTTGAATAGAGAATAGAATCATACCAATTCATAGCTAACATGAGAAATCCAATAGGATCATGTTTTATTTAAATTCCACCTTTAATGCAAGTATTTACCCATACCAAATGGAAGCAATATGAGGTAAGCTAAGATAATTTCATGAACTGATTTTTGTGTTTTTATGCTGTCCTTTAGTAGGCCCTAAATCATGTGATATTAAACGGTGCTTGAGGAAGGATCAGGATATTTTGATAGTGGACAACGGCTACACTGGAGTCATGAATCAAAGCTGGGGTGAGTTCTGTTATAGTCTATGCTGTATGTAATAACTTGATCACTCTTTCATATTGATATGAATACGAAATTGATAAAACAGGTTCAAGTTCAAGTTCAAGTTCAGAGTTTATTTATGATTACATGAGATACAAGTATACAATGCAACAAAATGCTTGGGGCAGAGCAGTTCTTCAACAACACGACAGCAATCAACAATAAAATGTAATAAAAGATAATAAAAACAATAACAATAACATAAGGTGTTACAGCATCAGGCGTGACTGAGATGGCTGCCGGCCCCCCTCATGGTCTTCCCGGCCCCCCTCATGCATCAGGTAATGGCAGGTGATTTAACCATGACATTATTGTCTGTTATATCACGGCTTAGAACGCCTCTATGCTAATCACAATGTTTGTTCTAATAAAACCGTATAATATGATATTAAGGGTAAGAAAACCGAAACTTTGTTTGGACTCTTCATAAGCATAGTTGCACCGACAACTATGTGGACTGTCCGAAAGAGACTCTTTGTCACAGTCAACAGACTCTTCTAATTAGTCCTAATTCTTTATCATTTTCTATGAAGTGTGCTCTTCTCCACGACCCTACACAGATACACCTATGCTTACACCATTCCTACGCTTTTAAATCTCTGTAGGGGAGTAGACAGTGTACACTTCAGGGAAAAATATGGAGAATTGGGAAACAGGGCTTCCTTCTTTAACACTAACCTTTATTAGAAAGAAAAGAAGCACAACAATCTGTTTCCCACTGCAGATATGTCGTATTGGCAAATGGCAATAGCTCTTTTTATGAACAGGTCGGACAAACATTTGCACAATATCTGCAAAGCAAAGCAGTGAGTATGATCATATATAATGATACAGTGTACTGTATGTAAATATTATACAAATATTTTCAGCATATTTTATCAAAAGAACAACATTTCTTTTGTAATTTGATTATTTGATCATCAGAATATTGCAAAACCGGGGGGTTTTGGATGAAGAAAGTGAGTAATGATTCCCATCTTCTGTACATGTCAAAGAATCATGTCAAACGTGGAGGACTATGTTTGTGTGTTGTACTTGGAGAACATTGCAATAAAACACTGCAATCAGTCAGGGCAAACATTACAGGTATGTTTAAGAGATGTAGAGAGACAGCCTTTTTTATGCTTTAAATATTTATTTCAATGACAGTTTCTAAAGAAAAGAAATTATTAATGAATGAATGAATTGAATGAATGAATTGCCAAGCTTTGTTCTAATACCAAAATATATGTATTTCCTTTTAATGATCTTCTCAATAGCTGTACACTTGGTTAAGTTAACCAGCTTCAAAAACACAATGCAAAAAGGAACAAGGGTTTTCTGAATAATGTCAATTGCATTTTTGTTGCAGATTGCAAAACCCGTAAAGCCTACTTCACACATAATCAAAGTATGTATTAAAGTTGGTGATCCTACATGCAGAAATCACTGATAGCTGCTTTATTTTGTTTTGCTGTACATATTTCCTGAACTGAAGTATAAGCATATTATATATATGGTGCTAAATTTCAAATTTTGCATTCACAGATAATTGCAGTATCTCCTGTTTCAAGACAGAAATGTTTTGCAAGGGAGCTACATATAACAAGGAAATCTGCCCAAGTAGGAACACACTTAAACACCTCTACCTATCATGTTACCACAAAGAAAACAAGTAAAACATTGCTCAAATTATACTGTGTAATTACAGTGAGAAACACTACATTCAAATGTAATCTTATTTTATTTTAAGGTTTGTTCTCACCCATGTCCAAAAATAACGATAAATACGTCATCAATGTAACGCAGTCAGGAGGAAATTGTTTCAACTGTAATAATCCAGTGAAAAAAGCAGAGGTGGAGGTTCGTTTTCTGCAGCAAAGCGGGCTCAAAGTGGGAGAAAACATTAACCCTGTCGTGGCTAGGTAAGGAATACTTTTAATTTCAATATCAACAGTACACTAAAAATAGTTTTACTAAGGTCATGTTACAGCAGGGTAATTACTGTATGTAGATTAGATTCGATTAGATTCAACTTTATTGTCATTGTGCAGAGTACAAGTACAGAGACAACGAAATGCAGTTAGCGTGCCAGCCTGTTTGTGATTGCTGAGTTCACCAGCCTGCACAAATTATGTGACGGAAAACACCTGATTTACCAGAAACACCCGTCAAGCCAACAGGCACTATGCATAAAAAGTGTTCTGAATGGTGCAACCAATACGTACACAAATACGATCAAATGAATGCTGAGAATCTCTACTTTAACCTCATACGCTTCACTGTCCCATTACTTATGCAGGGCACTTTGTATGTAGGCACCTGTCTTCATACATGCCAGATATGGATGCGCATGCTTAACCTATATTACTCTCTACAGCCAAGCCATCAGAAACATGTCACTGTTTGCCACTCAAATGAACGAGTCCTCAGCTGCAGTGACCATGGGACCAGTCACAGGAGTCATAGTGAAGCAGCAAGATTATATTGAGGAGGTTTCCTTTGGCTACTTGAATTCCAGCATGAATGTGGGTGTTTTTCCTGTATCGCAGTCTGTGTTTCTACCCAACGGCAGCTTTGCCACTTGGCCCGACATTTCATACTAGACACCACTTCAACTAAATAGGCTTGGGTATTTAATAGGTCCAGATAAACAAATCAATTGTGTATATGGTGTTTTTTTTTGTGCAGATTGTTGAAAACAGGGATGAACTATCTGGCTATACCTGGTCAGTATCAGTCTCGAAGGAAGCATTTGAGAAAGCATCCAACTTAACCAATGGCACTGCGTTCGTTGGTGTTTTCAGATTCCCCAACATGACAAAGGTAAAGATTGTTTGTTCAAGAATACAAGGAAACTAAAACAAAATATTGAAAACAAATGGCATTGCCAGATGGCATTACCTCCTCGTTAGTATAGTGGTAAGTATCCCCGCCTGTCACGCGGGAGACCGGGGTTCAATTCCCCGACGGGGAGAGCAAACTTTAGGTGACCTTGGGTGACCTGAAAGGCGCCTCCAAATAAAATGCATTATTATTTTTATTATTATTGATAAGTCAATTGTGAAATTGCCATTTACTATTTTTCTTGCAGGATGACAAAAACAGCACAGTCTTGAATAACGAGGTTTTAGCAGTTGAGATGGGGGTTGCCATTGCCAATCTGACAGATAAGATAAAGTTGAATTATCGAAATGTCAAGAAGGTAATCACTAACATTGGATGATCTGTGAAACTGCACAAAACGTGGAGCTGTCTTTTAAACGTCTGTGTGACATCATGACATGCCACAGCAGGTTCAGAAAATATTAGCAACTTCAACCATAAGCTTTAGGAATGTATAGCTCCAATTAGTCCTGCCTTTAATGTTTTATGTAGTTTTATAATAATAATAATAATAATAATAATAAGTTACTTTTTATGATTAATTCAGCGTCTTGTTCTACATTAGGAGGGGGAAATTCCATCTTGTCATTCATGGGATGGTGAAGGTATTTTGCAGCCTTTTCCTTGTCCAACTGGTTTGCAAATTATCTGAAGATATTGCAATTGCAGGTTTTTGGCCATTTACTTAGGAGTTTGTACAAAAAGAACCTAATCGAGAGTTTTTTGTTTTTTTTGTAATTTCAAAATTGTGAATTATTCTCTGAATAATGTGTGTTTATAGGAAGTTGGCCCAACTGGACAACTGATGGCTGTTTGACCACTGAAAATGGTGACAACATTACATGTCAGTGTACGCATCTGACATTCTTTGCTGTACTTCTGGTAGGCGTCTTTCTCTTTCTGTTTACTTGCATATTTTTAAAAGCAACTAGATGGGTGTTTTACTCTTGAATGTTTAGGAGATCTATTTTAAAACCCTGTGTTTTTTGTTGTTGTTGTTGTTGTTGTTTTTTACCAGTGCATCAATCTGTTTGTCATAACTTAATAGTCAATAGCAAACCTGTGTTTTATATTATCTGATTGTTGACATAATAAATGACTAAAGAAGAACTTATATATGTGGGCTATTAGAATAAATGGGTTGGTGAAAAAAAACACTAACATATTTGGTCAGAAAATAAGGGCCCTCTCTCTTTATACTACACTAAGGTCTCTTCAAACTGTGTTTCTGCCCAGAGGTGGGTCTTCACAAATGTAACTGCCACGAGTTATATCAGTTCTATGATGGCTGGGGGTGAATGATGGGCGGTCAGTGAATTAAAAATAACTCAGTGGCAGTTAAATTTAAGACCCATCCCTCAGTTTACAAAAACAAATGTTAGATGCTCACTGTTCACAGAAAAAGGGATTTAAGGTTGCTGATCTAAGCTGCCTAGAATCAATGAACTGGAATTACTATCTTTTTGCCACCTTACTAGCTGCTATGCTATGCTTTTGCAATGTGTTTATGGATTTGGTTGCTACTGGACAATATTTCTGGTATCAAACCTTGTGCTTTTCAGTCGCCTCCGAATCAGACCATCACCAATGCTGACCTGACCTCCCTCACCTACATTACATACGTGGGCTGTGGAATGTCCATGTTCTTCCTGGGCGTGGCTCTCTTCATGCACTTCCTACTGAGGTAGCTACTCTGCTGTTCCCATTTTGATTAACTAAGACATGATAAAGATATATCAGTCGTACAGGGTTAGGGTTAGGGTTAGGGTTAGGGTTAGGGTTAGGATCTCATCCTGATCAAACAACGGGGGTTGTTCGTGTGCATTGTTTGTGGTGATTGATTGGTAACTGATAAATATCAATTGTTATAGATAGGGTAATTCTACTGTAAAGTGGCTGAGGTAGGATTTACAGTGCCCCGTGTAAGTAATGGGACAGTGCCCCGTGTAAGTAATGGGACAGTGAAGCATTTGTTCTTCTTTCTCTACACTCCAAAAGTTTGGATTTGAAATCAAACAATTACTAGGAGGTTAAAGTAGATTTTCAGTGTTGTAAATTCTGAATGGTGAGACCGATGTGTACGCAAATACCATGAAATAAAAGCTGAGAATCTCTACTTTATCTTCACAGTAATTGTTTGATTTCAAATCCAAACTTTTGGAGTGTAGAGCCAAAAGAAGAAAAAATGCTTCATTGTCCCATTACTTACACAGGGTACTGTATGTGCGAAACAGGGACAGACCAAAGGAGGATGTGCAAAATGTTGCACAGTGGCTCTACATGTGACTCACTCAAACTGTTTCTAACCGAAATCATCAACTATCAGTGGCAGTACAGGTTCCAGTGTCTTTGAACCAATCCTGGCTTTGGCTCTAGTGCAGTGTATCCCAAATGGTTAATTGATTTTAGGGTCCTGGACAGACACAAAGGTCCTGTTTAATTGGTAGGTCACAAGAAAACTGAAAAGGGTTTAGATGAATCACACCCACCAAAGAACATTTGGTGAACAACCACTATTTAAGAGCAATGGTCTTTTTTTTACCTTGACCCCTGATCTCCCTCTAACCCAGGAAGGCCAAAGCCAGCACGACTACCCAGGTCCTCATCCAGCTCTTCCTGGCCATGTTCCTGCTCAACTTCACCTTCCTGACCAATAAGTGGATAGCCGACCTCAGGAGCCTGGTGGGCTGCCAGATCATGGCCGGTGCCATGCACTACTCCATGCTGGCCACCTTCAGCTGGTTTGCCATCGAGGCCTTCCACCTTGGCCTGCAGCTCTACAACAAAGGGAACGTCAGCGTCCAACGCTACATACTGAAAGTCTGCATTGCTGGGTGGTGTGAGTAGAGTCCTCCCATCCTTATGTCTTGTAGTTTGGGGGAACATTTTGGAGGGGGTGTGTGACCTCAGGGAAGTGTTGTGATATTGGGGTGGCTGCTGGAACGGGACTCAACCCCGTGTCTGAGCGCTTGTATATCCAATATAAAAAGTTATGCCACAGGTCCAAAACCCTTGATGAGGTTGCAGTCTGTTAAACAAGATAGGTACTGTGTAGATGGCTAATGTGGGCAAAGGCATATAGAGGATGCCTGTATGTAGATTCAATATTTTCAATATTCAATATTTTATAATCTAATTATAATTCGAAATATTCAACTCAACTTCATTTCTTCAAAGCATTTTAAGGGACACTTCACAGATTTTTACGTCCAAAACGTTGTCCAGATCACGTTATGAATGTGTGGGCATGTGAAAACTGCTTCCAAATGCATTCTGTAGATCAAAAGCAAGGTATCCCTAGTTTGAGGATTTTACTAGGATTTGACACTTTGGACGTTGTAGGAGTTCATTCTGACATATTACTTCCTGGTCTGATAAAAGGTTATTTCCTCCTTTATGTGCTTATCACTCCTATATATTTTCATTGCTATTTAGACAACAAAGACCACTAATAACTTACTGTTGAGTCAGGGTGACAATTGATTTAATGTTCCTTTATGTATTAACACAATTTTTTCTACCCATATTCGTCTCTTCAGGTCTGCCAGGTCTGGTTGTGATCATCCTTTTCAGCCTCGGAAAATACGGTGAACAAGTCATCCACACTAATGAGGGCAAGGAGGTGATCATGTGAGTCCCACTGAAAAAGATGGCATTACTTTCAGTTGTTGTTTTGTTTTCTACCTGTGCTCATTTTACATATACTGCATGCTGTGTTAAGTTAATGTAAACATGCCAGCAGTATTGTGTTAACAATTAAGCAATACTTCTCTCCATTGTATTAATCACAAATATCCATTCATAATTCCATTAACGTTTGTTTATGTAATATTTTCAGGTGTTCAGTTCTTACCAATAACAGGTTCAATAAATTTCAGCAGCCATCTAACATCTCTACTCCTTCCATATAAAGGTGCTGGATAACAGATAATAATGTCCACTACATAGTGAACATCGGCTCCTATGTCCTGGTCTTCTGCTTCACTTTCACCATCTTCGTCATTGTGACACGCTGGCTCATCCTCCTGAAGGGAACCCAGGCAGGCACTGCACATCTTGGCACAGACAACAAAGACATATTCACAGTCTTGGGCCTGTGTTGCCTGCTGGGCATCACTTGGAGCTTCGCCTTCTTTGCCTACGGGGTCCTACAGATGCCATCTTACTACATCTTTACCATCCTCAACTCCTTCCAAGGTAGGTAGCAAGGATTAGCGTTTGTTTCCTTAATTGAATTGCTGCATTGCATCCATTTCATCTTCAAATTGTGATACGTGTAACAAATAATATCATCATGCGTATTCTAATTACGACTACAAATTCAATTGCCATTTTAGAGATGAACCCCGAACACATTTCTGGGTATTTTTGTACAAACGGCTAAAAGTACTTAATTTGGAAGTACTTTGTGTGTAAAATTTGGGAACTACATTTGTGATTATAATGCACCAATATTATACTACCATGTAAATATCTGTTTCAGGACACTTATTGTAAAGCAGGAGTTCTTATATATTCTAACCTTTAGCATCAAAAACAACTGAGTGACTAGTTTCACCCTCCCAGGCTTCTTCTTGTTCCTCTACTACTACAATACCAGCAGGATCATCGGGGAGACCCAAGACTCCAGCAACAGTGGGAAAAGTTCGAGCACCAACACCGTCAATTCCACCCTGCCCTGGGACACCTGAACCAATCCTCATGCGAACATACCTTTCAAAAGCTAATTGATTCAGACTCAGTGATACTACAAATTAGAAGTTCTATTAATCTTTTATTTAATTGTCCAGAATAACTTTAACAAGGCAGCCTGTTCAAAAAGACAAGTCTGAGTGTATGGAGCCTATTTGCAACTTTTAGTTAGATTGTCATTGTTGCATACGGCACATGACATGACATGGAAATTATCTGAGGAAAGCATTAAGACAAATCATTTAGTAACAACCGGTCTTTGTTAGATATCATCTGGTCATGATGATTAGCATATATGCAGCATTTAAATAGCTTGTATTGTCTATAATACAGCATATCTGTAATAGTAGAGGAATTACATTGCTTGTTTCCTGACAGGTGGACAAGGTCGTTGCATAGTGTACCTCTGGAGAGAAATTATTTTTGTTTTGTATTCTGTCTTTAATTGTGAATCAGAAATTATATTTACTTCAAATACTACAGAATGTGTACATACGTAATTAATCATTATAAACAAATGTACTTGAAGTGACAACTGGATTTTTGTTTGTCTACCAGACAAACAAAATGTATAAAGAGTATAGTATTTAATTTGCAATTAAAGATTAAGGTAAGTCAGGAAAGCCATAGGATACATGTTTATAAAATCTTAACTTAATTTACAGTCCATTCAAAACAAGGATGTACAGATTCCTCTACTCCAATAGGAGCTTCTCTGCTTCCTCAAGAGCTTGCTCCATTTCTTCAACTTCCAAAGAAAAGTTCTCCCTCTCCTGCATGAGCTGCTCTCGAGCTTCAGTCAGATCCTTCATTGTCTTTTGGACATCCTGGAAATTCATAAGGAGGGGCTAATGTAAAACATGCTCTTCAACTCAAAGGAAGCATTGGATTATACTCTACTTAAAATGTCAGAATGAAACATAAAGAACTTACTCCTAGCCGAGCACTTTGGTCTGATGCCACATCACCAAAAGTCCTCAGTTCGCTTAACAGATCTCTGGACACATTCTGTGTAATTGGAGATGAAAGACATGACATTCATTTAATGGGTAGGTCCCAGTTCTGTTACACAGTCAGACTAGGGCTCTATTTTAACAACCAAACACAACTGTGGATCTAAGTTATAGTGTGGCGCTATCACTCCGGGGTGTTTCAGAAATAATTTTGCAAGTTTTATGGTGATATTTGTTGGGGCAAATTCAGCTGAAAAGAGCCCCTAATACTGATGGAAAACCCTGAACCAAAATGTTCTTACCAACACCTCTCTTCGTTGATCTTCATGGTGCCGAGTGGTTTCTCCAATTCTCTCTCCCAAAACTAAGGATTTTAGTTATGAGGAAAAGGTTAATGAGCCAGCTGATAGAAAGCTAATCAGTCCACACAACGTACAATTGCGAACTGAATGAATTAGTTCTAGGATTTCAGACTACGACGGGGTAAAATTATCACCTGGGTTAATTTTCCCAGCAATTAGTAACACATGGCATTCCTTTAGTCGTTTCTGGACATCTGCATTCTCTCCCTGGAGGTCACTGTTCTGCTGTTCCAGCTGGTCAACTCTCAACTGTGAAATGACATGAAAAAGTGTACAACACCAGGAAAATGAAAGACAATGAATGTGAAAGCAGTGCAAGATAAAGGCTCGTCTCTTTCTAAATCAGTGAGGCTTAAACATTTTCTTTGCATTGGAGATGGTTAAAGCATCACTATATGCCACAACTTGCAATATGTTCAGTGATTAGGAATAGTAGCCTACTATTTGATTTAGAATAGCCTAAAACATATCTTTATCTTTACAAAATCACAAAGAACTAACAATGAATCTTTTTTGTTTTATGTCATAAGAGACACGGCATATGTAAACAAACGATAGAGGCTAGGCTTCAAACATATTTCTCTCATGTAATGTTATTACTTGAACACTCGGACAAATCAAGTGCTATTTGGATGTGAAAATGGCATGGACGCATTTGGTCCATTGTTTACTTATTTGTTGGTGATCCATTCTTGGATGTTATGTACAAATAAACCCTAACCCAAATTAGCAGAGCGTGGCTCTGAGTTGGAATGACAGGAGTTGGCTAGGGAAACATTCAAGCCAACCTACCTTTGTTTCAGTCAGATGTATCTGCAGTTCCTCGTTGGCGACCGCTAAGAGCTGATTCTGGTCCCTCAATTCTGTCTGCTGCCCATATCTGCTGGAGGGTCTATCAAAAGGTCCAAACTATTATAGGTTGTAAAATTGGAAAAACAAAACTACAGCAATGTACCTGGCCATATATGATAGTATGAAATCTTACCCGGCTTTATTCGTTTTAGCAGCAACGTTCATTCTGGAAAAGAGGTACATACACACAACAAAGCGATAAGTACTGTTTACATCATGGCACTGAGTCAGCTAGCAGCAGCTAGAACCAGAGGTTTTCGAAACGAGACTTATTCCGACACATCATCTCTCACTTACCGTGTTACCATTGTTGGTATGTTGTCATTGTGAGGCTTGAAGACAGCTTCTAATTTTTTTTTCTGTTCGTATTTTGGAAGTTTCGAAGCCATCATGACGGGTAATAACTGCGTTTTACTGAAAAAAAGACGACCGTATTATGAGTTAGCGACAATAATACATTTATCTAGCTAGCAGTAACACAGCAGGTTGGAAGGTAGGATTACCCTGATAGTAGCTAGCGTACGTTCTTGCAAACTAACTTAGCTAGTTTACCTCCACACTAGAAGCGAACCAAGACACCACTTTATCTAGATGTATTCAGTTTGTTGCCGGCCAGCAGCTGCACATAGATACGTAACATTGCTAAAAACCCAACCATACCTTAAACTCAGAGGGGTTAGCTAGGTAGTAGCTGCCAGGCAGTGCCACTTACTGCCAGTTGCGAGAATGGCGCTCAAAGATTTGAAAAATGGGCGTCTACGCAGTTTATAAAGCACACATAATATTCCGACAGAGGGCGCATTTGGCCATAAGATCAATTATACAAAAAACATACAAAACATGACACATCCAACAATCAAGACTTCTTTTAAATACTCCCAAAATTGGCTTCCCTTGTAAATCCATTGTTGTGCAGCAGCCAGCAGACATCGATTCACTCCCATTACATTGCATTGATCAAAGCTTGAATCACCCAAAAGCAATGGAGAAAGTGCATCCCGTGACATTTCCACATGAAATATGGCACTTACAGAGTACGATGGGCTGTGGCAACCTCCTTGGTTGGATGTTTGTCCAGAAGATGGCAGTAATATCTGCTCCTTAGTGTATCCAGATTGCAGAAGAAGAAGTGGACCGAACTGCGCATGCTCAGTAGAGGGCGGTTAAATTCAAAACTATCAACAACTTCTGCCGCTAGCTATCTATTTTCTCAAACGTTAGCTAGCCAGCCACATGAATACACTTTTCAACGAGGGAATATATCATATGAAACGGAACGATCTGGCATTCAATTCAAGGTATGTGACAAATGAACCTTTCCTAAACTTTTCGTTGGTACAATTAATTTCCTGCTGTTCTCTGGTTCTATGACTAGCTATGGTGATGTCAGGCGTCGTCTTTGAACGAGTTGCAAACAGTATTGAATATTATAGCCAGCCAGCAATGTATACAAAAGTTCCACGTTCATAAATGTGTTAATTCTCAAGTCAATCCTAATCCCGTATTCACGAGACTTTATATGTAGATGCCTAGATGAAGTTATAAAGTCTCGTTTACGGGGCAAGAAATGATCCCTGCATGAGTCAACAAACGACGTGTTTGTACCAGGGATTAGTCTGACCCAACGTAGGCCATCACAAGCAGCAAGCTTTGGTATTTAGATAAGTGAGCTAGTGAATTAATCTAAACCATTTCTGATCTCTGTCAATATAATATGTGTTTCTTGGCTGACAGATGGAGCCGGCCGATGCATCAAGGATTGAGTGAGTGACACATTGGCTTAGTGACCAGCCACTAACTTCTCTCTAAATTCAAAGTTTGTCAGATGTTTTCAAACCCCAAAGTGGTCTAATTTCAAGATTTTCATGCCACTCCTCATCTGTAGTCATTCGTTGTATCGAATACTGAGAATATGTATTCAGGTGCAAAACTGAATACATGGCTCAAAACATACTCAAATTGTACTCTGATTCAGTGGTGAGGCACAAATCACAATGAATTTTGTGAACTGCTACTTTAAATGCCAGTTTACATGTGGCAACATCAATTAATGACATGTGTCTTGCACTTTTTACCTTTCAAGAATGGCCTGTTAAGCTTGTGTTTGGTTTCCTCTTTGTAGCAATGATCAAGTCAGATCCTCCAGAAGGCGTATTTCCTCGGTTAGTACATCAGTACATCTAACAGGTGGAAAGTTGAAAAGGCCAAATATTCTAACAATATATTTTTGACTACACATTTAGGCTTTAGCCCAAGTCTTTTTTTAAATTACAATATTTCATTTGATATGTATTTCAGATCCTGAAAACTCCACAGACATCTGACAAATTAATAGGCGCAGAGCAAGAGGAACGTCAGGTAAATAATGCTACCCTATTCAATATATAAATGTACAGTGCCTTCAGAAAGTATTCAGACTGTATGTACTCACTGCAATGTAAGTCACTTTGGATAAAAGCGTCAGCTAAAAGGCATATATTACTTAAGGATACTTGAGAAGTATTAATGATAACATGTGCAGTTGACATACAGTAATAATTACATCTTTCAACAACCATGGCAAGGCTAGTGTTATTTACATACAGTAATAGATAGTAATCTCTTAACAGCCATACCACACAATCTAGTGTACTGATAACATGTTCCGAGTCATAGTCTCTCTCAACTACCATGCAAGGCTTAGGCTAGTTGTCATGTCAGTCCTTTAAGTATTTGTTTTTCTTTCAAGGTGAAAATTGCTAAGCCAGTGGAGAAGAGGAGGAACTCAAAAAGAGTCAGTTTTGCTCCTTCCAATGATGTCCTGCTGTTTTCAAAGTAAGTATTCACTTAAAGCCTAAATGTAGTTTTCCCCAGCCACATTGTTTTAAAAAATATTGACAAATGTATCTACAGCATAAAAATCAAATGCATCTAATTCAATTCAGGATTCATCTCATGCTATGTAAAATGTGCTCTTTGGATTTATAGAGAAATGAAAAATGGGTCTCCAGTCTGTAGTCCTCTACAAGATCTATCAACAACGAGTAAGTTTGCTTTTTCCATGTTCTGTTTCTTTTTTTCTTTGCAATAACATATAATATATGATTCTTCATATTGCTGTTTCATCTGAAATATATCTTTGGCATGATGGATGATGGGTCAACCTATTGGTTGAACTGTTTTACATGACTGATTTTGTTATTTTGTATTGACAGCGGCAGAAAATCTTGATAATAGGTAAGTCTAAAGCCGTATTATCACACAGTCAAGTCACTATGAACTTGTCAATACTATGCTTGAGCCTGACACTCTGGGATGGATCCACATAAAGCCTGACTAGAAATTCAGTCCTGAGTTGGCACACTGGCACACTCTAAAAACTAGCCTGACACCAACTCCTGATTCAGCAGGGGGAAATCGGAAAATGTGTCTTTTTTCGACAAGACCCATGTAAAGTTTTCAGTTTTTTATATTTAATAAATTAGCAAACATTTCTAAAAACCTATTTTGGCTTTTTCATTATGGGGTATTGTGTGTAGATTGATGAGGGGGGAAAATGAATTGAATCCATTTTAGAATAAGGCTGTAACATAACAAAATGTGGAAAAATTGAAGTGGTCAAAATACTTTCCGAATGCACTGTATATGTCATGAGAGGTCTTGTTCCAGGCAAACAAGTAATTATGTGCGAACCAGTCAGTATGATGGCTCAGTTCGTCTCTCTCCAGATGACCATCAACTAGCTTGCTAAAGCACCAAGTAATCTAGCGGGCTACGTTAACACATTTTTCCATACTTGAAAAGGAGCAGGCAGTTTGAGGTGCAGATATCTCTTGTCAATTGACTTGATATCAATTGTGAACTCTCTGATCTACCATGCATTTATTTTGTTGTGGTTGTTCTAATGCTCTCTCTTTTTTTTATCCTTCCTTTGTAAGGGTACATATGGGTACCATGGAGGATGGGACTCAACCAATTACAGGTATGCCTCAGGATCTTTCTTGTTGATGTTCTGCATTCCCAGATCATTTCTGTTTAAGAATGATAATGCACTGTTCATTCATTTATTTTGATGCACCCTGAATCCCTTAATGTAGGAATGGAAACCTTGTTGAATGCTCCCCTCCATGTCTTACAACATAGAAATAAGGTAAGCCATGATTGAGAAATCAGATGATTTGAATCACTGAGTTTGAAATGGTGCAATGTACAATATAATTGTGATAAACTGTTGGTACAGTAGTAGTGTAGTATAGGTTGTGTTTTTTGTGCATTCTAGCCTTCATAGAAAGCAAAGTTGATCATTAATGCCATATACAGTGGCTTCGGAAAGTATTCAGACCCCTTCACTTTTTCCACACAATACCCCATAATGACAAAGCGAAAACAAGTTTTTAGAAATGTCTGCAAATGGATTAAAATTGAAATACAGAAATACGTCATTTACATAAGTATTCAGAGCCTTTGCTATGACGCTCTTAAAATTAGCTCAAATGCAAAAGTGTCGTCAACAAGTCACTCAGTAACTTGAATTGAGTCCATCTTAATGCAAGGATAATAGTTTGAATCCATTTTATATTGAGTCTATAACGCAATTTAATGCATAAATGATATTATCGTTATATCGCCCGACACTATTTCTTTGAACATCAATTGACATCCTCACGGGACGATGCAACGTCTTCCATCCGCTCAGGTACTCATGTCCATCCTAAGTGTGCTACTTAGCCTACTGTTTCACAATGTTATGAAAGTCACTGATGTCAATCTTTTCCCTAATAGGAAAATATCATGTTCAACCATGATGCCCAGAATGATTATGGGGAGACCACAGTGATGTTCAGTGGAGAAGACTCCGCGTTCATGGATGTGACTCACTGTCACACAATTCTCATCGCCCATGATTCAGAGTCACCAATAATTCTGACAGATGAGAGTAATACAGATATGCAGACCTGTGGGGACATGGAATTTACTTTCCCAATGGACAACACAAACACTGGGTGTTTTGAAGACGCAAAAGAGAGTTGTGCTCCATTTAAAAATGCCCCCACCTCAGCCAGAAATATAGATCCAGAGTTTGAAAATTTCCTTGCAAGTTTATCAAAGTCAAGTGGATCCAAGGCGAATCTTATGACTCCTAAATCATCAGCTCGAGTGGTGCTAAATAGTGATGCACCTCCTCCAGAAAAAGTAGACACAAAAGGTTTGTTTGCTCGACTTAATGCTCGTAAGTCAGGAGTAGATAAAGAGAATCAGCCTCTCGCTATGCCAACAATGAGGAGAGACTGTCCAGTGGGCTCAGTTACGACACAAGGGCTTCACTTTATGAACACATCTCCGATGCCAACTGAACAAGATAATATGGATCTGACTAAGAGTCTTATGTCTTCGATAGACAGTAAAGGAGTATTTCAGTCTGTTCAAACTGTAAGGTCTGACCAGCCACGGCTTGGGGGAAGTGCATTCAGCCAGTCATCTTTCAATGTAGATCCCGATGACATGGAAATCACAAGGAGCCAGACTGTTGCTATTGATTCCAAAACCATTGGGATGGAGAAGCCTTCTCTAAACAAAACCAAGTTTGACCTGAGATTACCCCATGTGCCACCCTCCACTAAATATAGCATGTTCTCTGAGGATGTTTATAGTGTGCATCAGGGACTGGGCACAGGGAACAGTGTCTCTGAAGCCATACCTGATCCAGATAACATGGAAATAACAAGAAGTCAGACGGTTGCCATTGACACTAAAAGCCTCAGTATTGTCAATCCCATTCAAAACTCTAGAAGGAAAAGTGTATCCTTCATGTCAGCTTACAACCGAGCCAGCCATATTTCAGAGGAGAGTGAGTGTGGTATGGACATGACTAAAGCTCTCACTGTGTCTATTGATCACAGACTTGGCCCAAAAATGACAGAGAGCAGAGTATTCCCCACAAGTAACCATCAAACAGGGAAATTCAAAGAAAGCTTGGATAGAGGAGAATCTAGTCTAGTCATGGATGACATGGAAATCACAAGGAGCCAGACTGTTGCTATTGATTCCAAAACCATTGGGATGGAGAAGCCTTCTCTAAACAAAACCAAGTTTGACCTGAGATTACCCCATGTGCCACCCTCCACTAAATATAGCATGTTCTCCGAGGATGTTTATAGTGTGCATCAGGGACTGGGCACAGGGAACAGTGTCTCTGAAGCCATACCTGATCCAGATAACATGGAAATAACAAGAAGTCAGACGGTTGCCATTGACACTAAAAGCCTCAGTATTGTCAATCCCATTCAAAACTCTAGAAGGAAAAGTGTATCCATGTCAGCTTACAACCGAGCTAGCCATATTTCAGAGGAGAGTGAGTGTGGTATGGACATTAGATTACCCCATGCGCCACCCTCCACTAAATATAGCATGTTCTCTGAAGATGTTTATAGTGTGCATCAGGGACTGGGCACAGGGAACAGTGTCTCTGAAGCCATACCTGATCCAGATAACAGCATGGAAATCACAAGGAGCCAAACTGTGGTCATAGACTCCAGAAATCTTGGGACTGTAACTCCTTCAGTCAGAGTTGGGCATGGAAAGAATGGCATCATGTTGGATTCTAATGAAACACTTATTCTCTCAGGAGATGGCAATGGTTTGGAGATGACCCAAGCTCTCACTGCACCCATAGTGGAAATTGTCTCACATCCTGCACATGTGGAGCTAACATCTCAGTTCGGAGCTGAAGCCCTCCGTGGTATTAAGGCACCTATATCATCTGGATCTGATGACATAGAACTGACAAAGAGTCATACGGTTGCTATTGAATCCAAACATATTGACACAATGAATGCCAAATGCCCTTCATCCAGTAGTGGTGTGTCTTTACTGAAGAGAGATTGCCCTCTGGCCAAGTTTATTCCCCAAACAAGCAAACATGATATTTTAGAAGCTGTACCCCCCAACTTGGAAGATATGGAAATGACCAGAGACCAAACCGTTTTTACGGAAACAAGCTGTTCACCAGTCAAACCTTGGTGTAGCATTTCTGATGAGGATCATGAAATGGAGATGACGAAAGCTGTCACAACACGAATGGAACTGTTGGATGCACCCAATATGGGGGCCAACACAGAGGCAAGTCTCTCTGATGTACCCGATGGTCAGATGACAGAAATCACTGCTAACTTTCCAGATCCTTTTTCCCAAAAGGGACCGGGCAAATTAAATTCTGAACCGCAAAAGGAACACTGCCTTATTCCTGATAAACCAGAAAGCTTTCCCATTACCAATACAGCATCAATTGATCAGCTATCACCAAAGAAAGCAAAGACTAGGCGAATGAGCCTTGCAGATCTGCAGTCAAAACTTCAGCGCATGGTAAGCGAATCCACTGTTGTGATGTCTAGTTGCACTGCACCTTTGTCTCAGTTCGCAAGGACCTCCGACAAACACACTGTAGAGACAGAATCCTTAACTGTTGTAGACTATGGGTGTACAACTGTGGGTTTGATCGCTGACAAACCAGATGAAACTAAATTGGAGGACCAGATTGCCCACGATGAGAAACCTAATGTGACTGCTCCTCTCAACATGAAGACTAAATGCCTTACATCACGACTGTCATTTGGTGGTTTCCTGCCCAAACTCCCACAAAGGACCAAACCCCTTGAACCAAACCAACCTGAGTCCAGTCACAAGAGTAATTTTGCGAAACTTCTGAAGAGGGATAGCATGGGTGTCACTAAACTGCGCAGCTGCACCTTGATGGACAACATCTATGATGAAGAGTTACCAGACATTAGCAGCGAAGAGGACTTATCAGAAACTGTTGACACCAAGTCACCACAGAGGTTTGATGACGAGGGAAGTCCTTCTCAAATGAAGTTGAGTTGTGATGAGGAGGAGGGGGAGGAGGAGGAGGGGTATGAAGTCTGTGAAGAGCCAATCCAAATTCTTACCCAAGGGCAGAAGAGGCCTTTACCAGAAGAGGACCATGAAGACTCTATGGAAGATGAAAAGAGGAGAAAACCATCTATTGCAGATGTGGTAAAAGCTCAGTTTTCAAACATTATACTGTAAATGTTGTTGATTAGATATAGTTTATGCATGTTTTTCTATCTAATCTTGCCAGGGGCCACCTACAGTGATGGTTCAATGGGAGAATAACGGTACAGGTTCTGCATATGAGAACACCCTAAGCGCTATGACAAAGATTACAGACGGCTCCAGCAGCAACTCCACCAATCTCCGATGTGAGGCAACGTTTGAGTCAAGTGAGTAAGGCAGGGGCTATTACTGTTACGCACTGATTGATATTTGAGGGGTTTAAACCAAAAATGTGTCAACTTGGTGCGTCATTTTGGTGTCCTTTTTTTACTTTTGTAACTATTTTTACCTTTACCCTGACTATGTCCATACCCCCCCCAGACATTTTCCGGTCCATGTCTGCCATATTTATGTTTTTTATTTATGTCAGAATATTTGGGAACCACATACTGTAGAACACTCAAAAAACAACTACATTTAGCACGCTGTTCCCAGTGAAGCTCACGGTAGGGTTAAATTGGTAGAAATGTATGCACTGGTATCTTCAAGGACTAACCTGTAGTTTCTGACGCATGCATAGATTTGGTACAGTATGCATATGAAGTATCTGAAGACTCATCATATGGAGAGAAAAAAACAAACTGTCTGGAGGTATTGATAACTGTGGGGTACAAAAAATCGCAGTGTATTCTCTACGTTAATGGCCACTGTCTGTTCAATTTTACAGCTTACGAACAAAGCCAGTTCCAATCCCAGCTTGAGGACACGGGAGACTATACATTTGATGTGCGGAAGGTATGTCAATAACTCTCGCTATAGTTTAGCTGTACCTATTTACATGTCAGAGGTCTGTTCTTACAGTACATTGGCTTTTAATCTGTCCTTTCAGAAACTTCAAGACGGCAGTATTACAGTGACTGAGTTCCTGAAACTCTTCAGTATCGACTTTGTCATCCATAAACCTCGACAGAGTATTCTCCCTTCCAAAGTAAACTTTAACTTTTTTTTGCATAATGTTTTGCCACAAAATGCTTTAACAGGGTTCCCATGGGATCAGGGAATGTCACAGAATTTTGCTTTCCAGATATGGACAATCAGGGAAATGTACAACTTGATAACTGTTTAGAAATTACTTTTTGTTTTTAGTTTTTGTTATTTTTCCACATTTGCTTCCACACATGCTGCTTAGTCTTTGTTGTACTATTATCTGGTCACTGTTTTTTCATTTTCTTCATTCAAATTCACTAGCTTTTCATCACTCAGAAGTCATTGAAATTATCACCTGTAGTCATGGAAAAGTCTTTAATTTCTAGGAGTTGGAACCATGTTTAATCACTTCATACAGATTTGGAATTAACATAAGGTGTACGACCTGGCCGTTTACACACAGTAAATGTAGATGATTCCATCCTCTAGAGTGCGTCAGATCTGGTTCGCCAAACCAAGGAGTTGCTAATAGAGAAGCACATCAACCGTCCCAAGCAGAGGGTGTATGAGACAGATTGCCAGAAACTGACAGAGATGGTGGAGGGGTATGTTTATACTCCTACTACGTATGTGTTTGTCGTTGACAACTTATTGCCCAGGTTGACATTGGGACATTGAATACGACATTTCAATATGTTTTGGTCAAAGAAATGTCAAATTAAATAACTGCTTACTGAATAACATGCTCCTATGTATGACATTTTAATTTCAGGTTGAAAGCAGGAATGAAAGACCAAAACAGTTCTCTGAAAAGTATTAATGGGACACTTTGGGAGGCAGTTAAGAGCTTTTCAGATGAAGAGGTATTTCACTCTCTGATCTCTAGCCTGCCTGTCTTCATCTTTTCTTTTGTGTGTTTATCTGTTGATTTGTGTCACACTTGATGAATGTCAAACCTTGTCCAGTAATAATGATACATTCATTTTGTGATTTCTCAGCTGCTCCTTTTTGGCACCAAGTTGAAAGAGAGAAGGATTTTTTTCAGAAAGAGAAGCAAAGTGCGATCTCATGAAATGAAAGCAGCCTTGTACTCCCAACTTGTGCACACAACTAAGGTAAGAACCTGCAACTGATCAGCCCCATTTATTGGGCTGCCATTAACCTTTTTGACTATACATATGAAAAATATACTTTCCCTAAATGAACCTACATATCTGAGGTAGCATTTATTTTTGTCCAATTCTGTTTCTTGTCAGGAGGCACAAACAAACTTGAGAGGAAAGATCAAGAAGGCTGATGAGATGCTGAAAGACATTGATGAATGTTTACATGACTTAGAAGCCGGTACTTGCACCTCACACACTTTAAAACATGTAACCGCCACTATTTTCACATTTGAATTGTACTAAAGGGGGCTTGAATGGTGTTTTTCACTGTCTGCTTGTCATCCACTCACACAGTTATTGGAGCTGAGTGACTAATTTGACTTTTTAGAAGCTAACAGTGACGTGTTTTATTTATTTATTTATTTTTATTCTTCTTTCTCTCTTCTACCACAGAACTTGTTGCAATTGAAGGCACAGGGGTAGAGGACTGTGAGCCATCCTTGAAATCAAGGCAACATGGTATATTACGTTTTTCTTTTTTTCTTCTTTGTTCGCCATACTTTGAGAAATGTAGTATAGTGTGCTTGGCCCTTGGCATGTAAAGTTTATTGTATTCTGGCAGGGTTGGAGAATGTCGGCAAGGCAATGGCTGAGAATGAAAGGTACGGTGCTAGAATCATAACTTTAGATTTTATCATATTAGATTAATCCATGATTCCAGTTGTTTTTGTTGTTTTCAAGGTCACTGTCTAGATACTGTAGTATTTTAATTGCAAAGGTATGCACGTAGAAACAGATCTGTATTTCTCTCAACAGGCAAATGTGTGAATTGGAGATACAGAAGACCCACTCTGTGGACAAACTGGACAAACTCCATAAAGAGACTCGGAAACTTGAGAAACACATTGCCTTACTTGATAGGTCTGTTTCTAGTTTTTGTGTCTTTAAGATAACCCAACACAAACCATGATTCCTCATGGGAATGGGAGAATTACTGAGTAACAGCCATGATTCTGCCTTTTTTGTTTCAGAGTGAATGAATGGAAGTTTGGGGAGAAAGATGACAACAGAACAATCTACTCATTTCTCTATGAGTCCTTGCAGCTGGAGGTGTTGTTTGAAACACCTGATGGTAAGATGTAATGATATGAATATACTTTATCAAAAGCCCTTTCCTCGCAGTCAAGTTGCTTGTATGTTTATGGTAGTTTGTGTTTTTCAAGGGAAGCAACTGCAAGCAACCACAAAATAAGTCTTTGCTGTTTTACAGGAGAGGCCTGTAAAGAGACTGAGGTTAACATAGTGGACGTCACATTTCACCTTCAACTGGATGGTAAGGCAAGATTAAGCCTAATGATGCTTTTTATGTTGATTTTTTGTTTCTTTCTTGCCTCTCATTAAAGACATCGTGTGAACTCACTCTTTCAGATGAAGTGTCACAGTGCTACAGTTGCCTTGTTCACAAGTTGCTATCCCAGTACATTGACAGTCAGAGCACTTGGGTTAAGAAGTACCCAACCAGTCGATACGTCCCTAAGGTGAGTGTGGGACCAAGTTAAACATGTATTTGAAGGGGGTCCAGTTGGGCACTAAGAATACTTTTTGGAAGCAAGAAGACATTTGCGAATTCAATTAAACTCTGAAACTCTTAAAATGAACTGAACAGAACCTGCCTTAATCTGAGTGTTAATCAATGATCCAAACCTAATCTCAGATAAGGACGAAAGGCTAAAACCAGTATGTTTTTACAAACATGGGTAGAACAAAAAATACAAGTGTAATGTTATTAGTGTGGAAGACTTTAATTGCAAATGAAGATGTTTTCATACTTAACTTAGTTTTTGGGGTTATCTATTTGTAAAACAAATGGTTTATATAGCCTAAATGGCCCTACATCTACGTGCCTCTCCCTCTCCAGCTCCTACACGACGTGGGCCTGGTGGTTAGCCGTTGTCGTCTCCTGGGAGAGGAGATCCACCTGCTGGAGAAATGGGGTGCTCTTAGGCTGGATATCCTGGAGATCAGCTGTGTGGACACACAGTAAGATTACACCCCAGTCAAGACTGGGCCATACCGTGTCTATCTGTGTGTCTATCTGTTGTGTCTATCTGTTGGGAACTAGAGTCTAATTTGGCTGATGGCTTGGGTAGTTTGAAATTGCATCTAACAGCAGAGTTGTGGGTTTGATGCCAGCACAAACATTTGTTGGTGTCATTCATCAATTCATGACAGCTTTTTCAATGTAAAGAACATGTTTCTTCTACCTGTACCCATTACAGAGTCCGAATCCTGTTCTCCAGTCTCAAGGCATTTGTCAAGTTTGAGATTACCATAGCTGTCACCTCCGCCTACCCCTTCTGTCTCCTTCACGTGCAGAACTTCCAAAATCACATTGGAAACACAACGTAAGACATATTACGCTTGTCATTTTCTGCTACTGTTTTTCAGAGCTCATAGAAATGGCTGTTTTGTGTATTCAATATGTGTAACTTTGTCAATGCACTAACATATCTCAAATGTATGTTTATACAGGATACACCAGCTGGAGGAAATCATATTTTCAGTAACACCAGCAAAGAACTACTTGACCAAGATTGTCAAGAGGATTCATGATACTCTGCTGTGCTGAGATCAGCTTCATGCACTGGATTGCTTTTGTGGTGCCACTGTGTACATTCCATGCGGTGTACAAGTAGTGAATATATGTAAATGTTGTTTGTCATTTCCATACATTATTGACCCCATTTCATTATGATGTTGCATTGTAAACAATTGTTTGCTTTCCACAGATGTTTTTATCCTTTACTTCATCGTTTAGTTTACCACAGAGACTTCTCACTCACAATGCACAAATAAACGTTACGTTTACATTCATGTGTCATGGTGAAGTAGTCAACCCCTGCGTCACAATTCTCCATCCTTTTCCCTGAAGTGTACACGTGCCCAAGTTAACACCAATCCTATGCTTTTAACATCTATGTAGAGGAGAAAGGATGGAGAATTGGGACGTAGGGATTGTGTTCATATCCCATTATGTCTCTTATGTGTGTCGTGTTTTTTTACTTGTTGGTGACTGTTAGTTAATTGATACATTTATAGATGTATAGTACCAATAGTGATTGTGTCATACTTGACACCTTGAAGGCAAACATAATCTGATGAGATATACATTTAAGGTGTATAGCCTCTAGAAGAATTATGGAGATAGTTACGAATGCCAATCTGACTAACAAGCTTGAATAAGACTACATTGCAATGTGTTGTTTTTTTATAATTAAATGTTGTGATACTAAAAAAAACAACGTGTGATGGTCATTTTAAGTGGTCAGTCAAGTGGTCGTGGAGACTTGATACTGTAGGCTTCATCTTATCTATTAGATATGAAGATATAAACTTACCCTTTGAATATGGAGGATCAAACCAGTCATAATGATAAATACAGAATTGTACGTTAGTGTGCATTAGCATTTTGTACATATAAATATCTACATTAACACATAAATGAGTGCGGAAATCCAAAAATGTCTAAGGAAATAATTATATGTGCCCTGCATAAGTAATGGAACAGTGAAGTATTTTCCCCCTTTTTCAGGGTACCCAAAAGTGATGGGACAGATTCATCCAAAGATTAATGTCCAAATTAAGCACTCATGTTTAGTGTTTGGTCGACTCTCCTTGGCATGCAATAACGGCCTGAGGTCTGTGACCCATTGACCTCACCAGACGCTGGGTATCTTCTCTGGTGATGCTCTGCCAGGCCTGTAATGCATCCATCGTCAGTTGTTGTTTGTTTTGAGGACGTTTTGCCTTCGGTCTCCTCTTCAGCAAATGAAATGCGTGTACGATAGGGTTTAAATCTGGAGATTGACTTGGCCAGTCAACAACTTTCCACTTTTTGGGCCTGAAAACCTCCCTAGTTGCTATGGCAGTATGTTTTGGGTCACTGTCTGCTGTATGATGAAACGCCGTCCAATGAGTTTGGAGGCATTTGCTTGTACTTGGGCTGAAAGATGTTTCTGTACACACAAATTCATCCTGCTGCTGCTGTGTCAGCAGTAACATCAACAATTAAGACAAGTGAGCCAATTCCAGTGGAAGCCATATATGCCCAAGCCATAACACCCCCTCCACCATATTTCACAGATGAGAAGGTATGCTGTGGATATTGGGCAGTTTCACTCTTTCAATCACTCTGGTACATGTTAATCTTTGTCTCATCTGTCCACAATACCTTTTTTTTTCCAGAACTCTGCAGGCTCTTTTAGGTACTTTTTAGCAAACCATAACCTGGGCTATCCTGTTTTTGTGGTTAACTAGTGATTTGCACCTTACAGTGTAGCCTCTGTAGTTCTGCCGGTGAAGTTTTTTGCGGCAGTCTGACACATTCATGCCTACTTTCTGGAGAGTGTTCCTGATCTGTGGAACAGTTGTTTTGGGGGTTTTCTTAATCATGGTGAGCATTCTTCGGAGTCCGAGGAGGAAACCCAGACCTTCTCCTCCAATGAGTTGTTAGAAGGACGCGAGGATAGAGGACATAAGGAACCAAGGAGAGACTGTGGAGATGTTGCCATTGTAGTCAGTCTATTTGGTCCAATCCCGGCGCTGATGTGGCGCCGGGGGAGGAGCTGTGGTCGTGACGTGGCTCGCTAGGCCAGTCATCTACAGACAGGCGGGAGATTTCGGTTGTCGTGAGCTGAACGAGAGCAGCAGGTAAGTAGGCGGTAGACGCCGCTGAAATAACATCAACTAAATATTTCCTACAGTTTCAGATTTTTACTGCTAACATTAAACATGTAGGCTGCTTTATTAGTTAAGTCTTACGTTTGTATGTTAGCTAGCCAGGTCTGTCACAGCTTACTAATACTAGCTAGTACCAGCAGCACGTCAACTGCAAATTGAGCTCGCTTGTTGACGACGACTCTCTTTTTAAAATGTATTTACTAATTTAGGTAGTTGGCAACTGTAGACAGTGTTAGTATGATATGAATCTGTGCTATCTGAAGACCCAAAATCAAGTCATTCAATAACTGTTTGTTTGATTAGGCGCTGTCATCATCAAAGTATTTCCTGACCTGTTGTCCCTAACGTTAGATAGCTTAGCTCGCTAATCTCTCTCTCTCTCTCTCTCTCTCTCTCTCTCTCTCTCTCTCTCTCTCTCTCTCTCTCTCTCTCTCTCTCTCTGTGTGTGTGTGTGTGTGTGTGTGTGTGTGTGTGTGTGTGTGTGTGTGTGTGTGTGTCAAAATTAAGTTGGTGTGACTTGCTATCTATAATGTCTTGTGATTGTCTGGGATGATTAGCCAGCTATTCCTGTAACTCAAGACACAATCTTTATGGATCAAATTCGCTTGTTCATATCTCAGTATCGACAGAAATGGAAAATGTATATCATTAAGTAAAATTGTAATGGTCATTTACACAATATACAGTATAGTATACAATGAAATGCTTTATGGTAAGCAACTCCTCAGCAACGCAACAATCAAACAGTATCAGTATCAATTTGCAGTGCAATGCCATAATGATAACAAAAGGAAGAAACAGTTATAATAGCATTGCAGCGACATCCTCTGAAAACAAATTGTAATGCTACTTTCATAAATATGTCCAGACATACACACCTAACCTATCCACAAGTCAAGATGGCGATGAGCAGCGAGGCCAGGGTGGAGACTGAGGTAGAGGAGGAGAGCTTTGGACCCCAACCACTGAGCAGGCTGGAGGTACGTGTCTAAACATGCCCTCGATAACTGGTCTGGGACCAGTTTACATGTTCAACTGATAATGGCTGAGGCTATATACTGTACAACTGAGAACTGATCACAGACCTGTTGTTGATGCTTCCATCACCCCGCTTTATTAATTGCACCAAAAGCAGCATCTCATAGTTAACTGTGCATGAAATGTCTTCCCACAGCAAAGTGGCATCAGTGCCAGTGACATAAAGAAGTTGGAGGATGCAGGCTTTCACACAATTGAGTCAGTGGCCTATGCCCCCAAGAAGGAGCTGCTCAACATCAAGGGGATCAGTGAAGCCAAAGCAGAGAAAGCCCTGGTATGGTCTTCATTAGTACGCTGGGTACTGGAATAGTGTGTTGATGCAACTGTTTATACCCTAATTCACACAACAGACCTCAGCTGTACTGCGCTGGCCTGGTTACACATCCACCATAGTTAATGAAACAGTGCTGGAAAGGACAAAGTGAAAATATCAGAGCCGGCACAGTATGGTTCTAGTTGGCCCTGTCGTGTGTAAAGGCCCTTGTGTTCACATTAAGGTTTTAAATAGAATTTAGTGTGCATGTCAATTTAAATGTACTGAAGGTAATTCCATCTATATTGTCACCCTCAAAGGCTGAAGCTGCCAAACTAGTGCCCATGGGCTTCACCACAGCCACAGAGTTCCACCAGCGGCGTGCTGAGATCATCCAGGTCTCCACCGGGTCCAAAGAGCTGGACAAGCTTCTACAGGGTCAGTCAGTGTCTCACTGATCTAGCACCTTTTATTGTTCTAAAGGCCAGGGGACACTGGGTTGACGGTTGCCCAAAATCTGTATGTGGCCGACCGCCACCTGTGATCTCTGTACGATGTGTTTCGAACTGCTGACAGTTAAATGTGTTATTGGTGGCAGTTGGTGGCTCAGTGGCGCTGTTGGGTATCATAAATACAGTATGTAAGAAGGAGTGTCTGTACTTCAGCCATATGTCTCCTGCTTTGACGTTATGAAGTGATTTCACACCTCTTTTTTTTGTTGGCAGTACAGAAATGAAATGACCCAGTAGATTGCTCAGTTGTATTCATGTCAAATGATTTTTCTCCGATTCTGGTCTTATTTCAGGTGGGATAGAGACAGGCTCCATCACAGAGATGTTTGGGGAGTTCCGGACAGGAAAGACACAGTTGTGCCACACCCTTGCGGTGACTTGTCAGGTACATACCAGTATAACTTTCATTATTGCACTGTTAAAACTGAATTTGTTGTTATGTACATGCTACTAGCACCCACATGTTATTAAAAGGATGGGTAGTTTGCCAGCAAAAGCACATTAAGACCCACTGGAGACAAGGAATCCCGATCTGGCATTCACAATATGAAACGTCTCCATAGAATAGATGATGCGATGCCTTGGTGACCTCAGGACCTGCAGCCTCTCTCGCATCACGTTTGCCCCACAATGCACATGAAAGAAATCTAAACCGTCCCTTCTCTCAGTTGCCCATTGATCAGGGTGGCGGAGAGGGCAAGGCCATGTACATTGACACAGAGGGGACCTTCAGACCAGAGAGGCTACTGGCTGTAGCAGAGAGGTGAGCTCCCCCAGTGGTCAACAACATTAAACCAGTTATGGAGTTACACTGACGGCTTGACATTTCAAACGTAGTTATTCCACCGCTGAGTTTTTCAGTGGGTTGATGGACTGTTTCCTGTTAAATTAACAATGCATTGGAGGGGCCATTATGTCTGTGTGACTGTCGTCATGGAAACTGTGTTCATGGGTTATTTTTCCCCCCGTTAGGTATGGACTTGTGGGGAGTGATGTTCTGGATAACGTAGCCTATGCCCGAGCCTTCAACACGGATCACCAGACCCAGCTACTGTACCAAGCCTCAGCCATGATGGCAGAGTCCAGGTCAGGCCCTTCAACCCCTCCCTCCCTCCGTCTGAGGGCTGAGATCCCCAGATGTTATTCTATGATGGTTTTCTTTTCATGTTGTTGACAACTAACTCTCTGGTGGTCACCAATGTGTGGTTGCTACATGTCTTACCCGATGACCATATTTCTTCTCTCAGGTATGCTCTGCTGATAGTGGACAGTGCCACCGCCCTCTACCGGACAGATTACTCAGGGAGGGGCGAGCTCTCTGCCCGGCAAGGCCACCTCGGACGCTTCCTGAGAATGCTCTTAAGACTTGCAGACGAGGTAGACGGCCTACAACTGCACATACTGTAAAAAGCCAGTGTTGCAAAAGAAGAAAAATGCTACACTGTCCCATTTCTTATACAGGGCAATGTGTTTGTTTAGTTTGTATTTACTGTATGTGTGTGATTTGTAATGCATCTTACACTGTGTGTACGATTATGGCACTAAATAGCTTTGTCTCCCTCTCTCGCTCTGACATCACAGTTTGGTGTTGCTGTGGTGATCACCAATCAGGTAGTAGCGCAGGTGGATGGTGCCGCCATGTTCTCGGCAGATCCAAAGAAACCCATCGGTGGCAACATCATGGCCCACGCCTCTACGACACGGTGAGGGTCTAATCCTGACACCCCCTGTCACTAATACCTTGATCTCTGTGCTAAAAATAGGATAAGACAAGTCAGTATTTACTGAATACTATTTAGGCTGGCTAACATGCCAGTACATATTGCGTAGCAGTGGTGTTCATATGATGCACAGTGCCTTGCATAGGTAGGTGTGACTGGGTCAGAAACTACCATCCACAGAATATGTCACCTACAAACTACAGAGGCTTTACTGCAAGGTGCAAACCACTAGTTATCCTCAGAAGTGATGGTCAGGTTACAGTTTGCTAAAAAAGTACCTAAAAAGCCTGCAGAGGTCTGTAAAAAGGTCTTGTGGACAGATAAGATTAATCTTATCATTTACCAGAGTGATTGCAAGAGGGAAGTTTGGAGAAAAAAGGATCTGCCCAAGATTTACAGCATACCACCTCATCTGTGAAACATGGTACAGGGGGTGTCATGGTTTGGGCATGAATATCTGCCACTAGAACTTGCTAACTTGTCTTAATTGATGATTGTAATTGCTAACGGCAGCAGCAGAATGTATTGTAGGAAACATTGTGTCTGCTCGAGTGCAAGCAAATGCCTTCAAATTCATTGGATGACGCTTCATCATACAGTAAGACAATGACCCAGAACATACGGTCATAGCAACTACTAAAACATGAGTGCTTAATTTGGACATTTGATAAATCTGTCGCCATTACTTTTGGGTACCCTGAAATAGGGGGACTATGCGTAAAAAGTAGTTTAATGTTTGAATGGTAAAACTAATATGTACACAAATACCATCAAATAAATGCTGAGAATCTCTACTTTAACCTCATAGTAATTGTTAGATTTAAAATCCAAACTTTTGGAGTGTAGAGCCAAAAGAAAAAAAATGCTTCACTGTCCCATTACTTATGCAAGGCACTGTAAGTACCTTAATACTCAGATTCAAAAGTCTCACACATTTTGATGTTGTCATCAGCACGAAGTAGTCCTTTAAACCGAAAGATGTTTAAACTCAAAGTGGTGTTAACTTAAACCTCTCTCCCCTCATTTTCAGTCTGTACTTGAGGAAAGGCAGAGGAGAGACGAGGATTTGCAAAATCTACGACTCGCCTTGCCTTCCCGAGTCTGAAGCCATGTTTGCCATCAACGCGGATGGAGTGGGAGATGCCAAGGACTGAGCTGGCTGGGCACCGTGCTAGGGGGTCAGAGACACCCCACCACCAGAGACTTGTGCAATAGCTTCCCTTGAGATGTGGACACAATCCTGCTGCCAGAACAAATGGAGTCTACACTAGGAGATGATGCGATAGGAGGCTTGCTAAACGGAACAGCCTATTGTTCCAAGGAGCACAGTGACACACTGCCGTATTTGAGCTGTCACTGTTCGCCGATCTTTATTGCCTGAATAGGGGCTTTGGGAGCCAACTTCACTGAAATGTGAGGACTTTTCACCAATCCAATGGACTTGTAGAGGAAACCCTTCAGTTGTTATTTTAACTCCACTGGATTACTTTGATTTGTTAACAAGAAAAGTCTGGGTATTTTTGTTGTGTGTGTGTGATTGTAATCTTCTCATGCAAGGGCGTCTGTCTTCCCACCCTAGCTGGTTGTGCATGAGTGCATTTTCTCTCCTTGGATTTATTTGCTCAAATAGGCATTTTTACATACGTAATCCTTTTGTCAAGTTGTAGAACTAGGTTCTCCATTTTCAAACTATGAATTGTAAGTAGTATTCTTCAAGTGTATATCCTTGAGCAAAACCTGCATGCATGCACTACCCCCTCAAAAGTTTTGACACCAATAATTTACTAAATGTTACTCTTTTTTTGTGTCTGTCGTGATCAGAATAATACTTTCTGTATATATGATGCATAGAACTGTATTAAAATTGTTTTATCATTAGGTTACCCTGTGATATTTGTATGTTCACATGCATTCATACACACAACTAATAATTCATTAGTTTTTGTGATCCATAACAGGTGGGCCCGGGCAAACGAGAGACACAGACACAAAGATTTTTTTAAGAATGCATTTAATAAATTACATTTTTCATTGAATACCCAAATAAATCCTTTTCATATCGTACTGAGACTAATAGATTCTCACACGGCATATTGTACATTTCTGACAATGGTTAAGGGAATGACTAGGAAAGTTCCTCTTTAACACAGAATATATTTCCAACATGACATCCATTTTAAGGGAGTCTGTACAATATAAGGAATGTACTGTATATACTGTATTGGAATCTTTTAAAACGTTAACAGCTTATTGAAAACAACATATGAGTACAAAAAGCTATGGGGCTATTGTTCTGTGAGGTAGCTTAGCATGGTTATGCTGTCTAAACTCAACTGAGACGAGTTTATGAAATTTAGACTCAGCTGTGTAATTGCGATTTCTCTGCACCTGCAGTTCAGAGCACGTTTTAGTTTGACCTTGTACCTTGTTCTGTAATTCACCTCACTTCCACTAGGGGGTCATACAAATCTCGATTGAGTTGCATTATTGCTTATACTATGTAAGGAGGAGGTTTAAGGAGTGATAAGAGCTTTTTTATTTTTAGTTAGGAATATAAACCACTTTCAGTACACATTTGTTATCACTATATAGCAAAGTTCTCTCTGTGAAATAAATGTGGAATTACACATTGCTATATTTTGTGAAATATGCCTAAGACTACACCTAATGTTATCTAATTTAACAAAGTGGATACAGTACACTGTGCACTAATGACATTTTCCCCCTTTACTCGTGAAATAATTTTAAATAATTATTGATCCAGAAAATATCTTAATAATGGAAATACCGAAACTAGGTTAATTCTAGGTACATCACAATAGCCCCATACATGTATCAAGTGTAAAACTATATGCGCACACATCAGTGACAATTATCTTCAAATATATATTTTAAATTCATTACCTCAACTCAAATTGATACTAAATCAATTAAAAGAAATAATCAAGTGTAAACATCCTCACCTATACAACAGTGACAATTAGCTTTAAGAACTTTTAATCATAATAAAAAATCAAATATAAGGTAGCATTCACACAAGGCAAATGTATCTTCACTTCTTAACAGTCATTAAAACCTCAAGCATAAGGGGTCCATGCTCTTCCTAAAGCCATTAATGGACTTAAGACTGGATTTGTGCTTCTGGTTTTTCACACTACGCATTACTACACCAACTACTACAACAACTCTTAAAAATAATATAAATAATAAAATAATAATCATGTTCTATGTTAATGAGATTGGATGGGACCACTTAGTGGTCGCCAGGATTGAGGTTTTGATCCAAAATATTTCACTTTACAGGACACGTCTTCTCACAACAAAGTGTCACTATTCACTACATTATCTAAATTGAGAGGAAGATGCTTGACTATGTGTAGATGGGGGGGGATAAGTGGTATTTAAGTTACTCTTCACACACAATGCACACATTTGGTCAATTACACTCGCAATACACAAAAACATGCTTAATTACAGTAATAACCATACTTGTGAAAAAAGTGCTTTGAAAACATAACATTTGATAGTATACATAAACAAAATCAGTGTAAAATATAATAGCAAACAATAAATAATTAGATTTAAAAGAAGAAGAAAAAAAATCAGTATAACCAAAAAAATAATTTTCTCAGAGGTACTGACTCCAAATGAGCCATCATGAATCTGCAATAATATATATGGTTTAACTCCATTTCGATTCACAGTGACAAGTATGACAGAAAAAACTCCAATCTTTTCTGAGTAATGTGGAGGGGGAGACCGAATAGTGTATGGTGTTGTTGCCACCCCTCCCTATTTGTCCCCACTGGGGAGAGAGAGGTCAGTCGCTCTGTCAATCAAGGCACCCAGCTCCTCCTCCAGCTTAGTGCTATCCTCCTAAAATAAAGAGTATTAGTGCTGCATCTCAAACCTACCAGCACTCATGGGATTGGGCATGCAGTAATTTGAGGAGAAATTTCGATAAGATATTCTATATTCAATTAGTGAATATTTTTCTTTTCCATAACGAGTGCAGAAACTAACAGATACACAGTAGGTTTTGCATATACAGTAGTATCTAGCACTGTCACCGCTTCTGTTAACATACCTCATTTGAGACACTGGTCATCTTCAAAGCCAGCTGAGCCCAATTTCTTGCCTCGGAAACATTCCCCAGCTCCTTGTGACACTACAAATGCAAACGCAACCAAAATAACGAATCAGAGGATCAACATTACATTAGCTACAAACCAGGGAAACTACACTCACACTAATTTCCCCTAAAAAAGAGTAACAGTATACATGTCGAAGGTCCCCACCTAAATCTTTACCATTAATCCCCAATTCATTAGACAAATCGTAATTGCTAGCGTAAATGAAATGAAGGGCAACAAACTAGCTAGCTGTTCCGTTACCTTCGCAATGTAAAGTCTTACTGTCTTGGAGAATCCAGGGTTCAGTTCCTCTGCCTGAAACCAAAACATAGAATTACCTTACCTTCAATTTCATCTCCGGTAAACTTCATCCCACACATAAAAAATGTCTCCAATGTTCTAGATTTCCTGTGTTAGACTGTTTCTGCATTTAACAACATTACAATGTAGCCTTGCCATAGTTTAGGAAAAAGACAACTAGCTGGCTAGAGCTGAAAATGACTGGTAACCAGGCTGATTATAGACACCAGTACCTTGAGGAAGTTTTCAAGGGCGTCATGGAGAGTGGAAGTTGGAGGGCTCTCATACAAGGCAGCTGCTGCCTTCCTTTCAATCCAGCCAAGAGTGGAAACCTATAGAGGGACAATATTCTCTTAAAGACATCATCTGTACATGGCCCACCACTCTTAATCTTAATATCTCATTCTGGGGTATTGTGTGTATATTGATGGCAAATTCTTTTAATTTAATCCATTTTAAATTGAGTCTATAACACAACAAAACGTGGAAAAAGTGAAGGGGTCTGAATACTTTTCGAAGGTACTGTACTTTACTGTACTGTATCTTAAAACTGAACTGATCACACCTCATACCCTGTATGTATCAGCTTTATGGCCGCTTCCTGCTCTGGTGCAGAAGTGATAAACTGTCATGACATGAGAACATTTCCAAGAGAAAACCACAAGAAACATAACTGACTGAGGGAAGAATCATGCTACTTCACTCACCTCATAACACCACCGTCCCAACAGATAGAAACACAGCGGGTCATCGTCCCTAAGAGCAATCGCTCGGTCTAAATGTTCCTACAGGAGAGCAAAGAGGCCCACATCACATTACACACAATAATACAAGGGTTACTGGCTGAGAGGCATGACTGACAGGCATCTGAACCTAGCTTAAACCAGGGAACCTATACACTGTGCTTTCACATCCAGTAGCCAATGCTAAACCTCCATCACCATCTAGTAGTAACATTAGGAACTAATATCAGGTTACAGATACTGTCTTTATCAACTGTGTTCTAATGCAGAGCTGACTATCAAATATAGACTTTGATGACGTGTTTCCAAAGTGAGTTAGTTGTGTGTACATATGCTTACCTTGAGGATGTGGCTGCTTTTCAGCTTGCCATGCATGCTCTCATACTGAGAGGTGAGGCCTGTGAGAACCGCAAACCTGTAGAAGACCTCACAAGATTAGTAAATGGAGGGAAAGGAAGCATTGTTGTCCAAAAGGTCCAAACCAAACGACCCCCTTGGGAGGTGACCATACGTTAAGTGACTCACCACTTGTGGCATTCAGCGTTCAGGCCATTCTTCTTCAAAGCTATCTCAGCCTCCTCGCGACCTATGAGGTGGAGGTCAAAGTCAGCTAGAGGTCAAAAGGTCAAGAGCATGGCAAGCTAAGGACATTTCACATTTATGTTACGTGAGGAAGGGGATTGGTGTGTGTGTGTGTGTGTGTGTATGTGTGTGTTTAAGTGAGAGTGTGTACATTACCTTGCTCTGCATATGACTTCTTCTCCTGCTTGTCCTCAGTGGAATCGTACATGTCACTATAGGCACGGGCCAGTCGCCATAGAAACTCCCTGCTGTCTCCAAACTAGTATCACAGCAACAAAAAAGAGCAACAACACGAGATATTACATAATGAAAATTGAATCACATCCCAGAGACATTCAAGCAGTCAAATGAACTCATTTACATGGCTGGAGGGAATTCCTATCCTTTAACATACAACAATGTTTTAAAAAGCTACAAAAAAGCTACTCTGAAGGTTGGTGCAGAATGCAACAATATTACAGTACCAAAACTCTCAGGCCCCTCTCCCTCAAAGCTCACCTGTGCCTTGTTAGCAAGCAATAGGTGAAACCCCTCCGCCTTCAAACTAGCATCACCCGTATGAAGGATGTCACTCTGGGCCAGGAGTAGTGCCAACTCCCCACTGGGGACCTCAGCCACCGCCTCCACAACCTCCTCTTCCCCCTGCTGTTCCCTCTCTTCCTCTTCCTCCTCCTCTTCCTCCTCCTCCTCCTCCCCCTCCCCTTCCCCCTCTTCCTGTGAGTCTTCCTGGCGTAATGTGAGGACTGTGGCGCAGCTCTTGTCCTCGTCTTCCTCCGACTCCTGTTCTGGCTCTCTTTCTCCTTCCTTGTCCGTCTCCCGATCAGTGTCACGGTCTGTGTAGTCTGACTCAGCATTGGCGGTGGAATACCTGAGATGGTTTGTGACATAAAATAGAACAACAGAACAGTGTTCAGAATCGGAATCACGCCACTGAGTGGATAGTTGCTGGCTACATATGAGACACTACTCACTCAGCTTATTGGCTTAAAGATTATTATGTATTCCAACATATTTGGAAGCTGGTGAACATCAGAATCAAATCTGAATATTAGGGAACTTTAAAACCCATGACCTGAACCAGAGTGGGAGTGTGGTTCCTCAAGTACTCAATTCAGCAAGGGGAGCCTGTCCTGCCAATCTGCTCCCAGGTTCGTTATGCTATCAGAGGTACAAAATGTCTGCCATGCAGCATCACCAACGTGGGTATAAGCAAACTCTCTCCTCCCCTGGCAATGTCAAGTCCTTTCACAATAAATAAATGTAAACCATTGTTGTCTTACCCTCCCTCGCTGGTCTCTCCTGCATACAGGCTGGCAGCTCCCTGACTCGCAGTGAAGTAGATAGAGCTGGAGCTCATGGAGTCAGTGCGTTCCCTGTGGATAACATGGCGCCGTCTGCGTGCTCTCTGGCTCTCCTCAACGCCCTTCCTGCACAGGCAAGACCAGCACAGAAACATTTAGACAACATTCATACATGAACAACACCCCTGAAATATGACATGGAGAAGCAGAATAGTTGTCAAATGTTCATCAGTGCTCCAAAGCAGGATCATTTAAGGGGTCATGAAAACTCACTTCACGTGCACAGAATGTTCCAGCGATTCAATACTATGTTTTTATCTCTGCAGTTGCTGTCCAAATTTGGAATCTTCAAATCTTCAACTCAAGTTCATGGCAACATGTTCTCTCTCATATTTAATTTCAATGGGGATTCAGTGAAGCCATGTGGCCGCCACTCACTTGACATCCTGGATGATCTGCAGGGCGATGCCCTGCAGGCCGCTCCGGAGCTCGGCCACCTCGAACCTGAGGGAGGCCACGCAGGTCAGCACCTCGTCCAGGCGGTTCCTCAGCTCCAGCTGCTGCTCTGGGGACAGACCCTGCACCGCCACCTCCACTGCTGCCAGGGCCTGCTGCTGAGACACCGTCTCTACGGAGGGGAGACAGAAGAGATCTATGGGAGAACATACTGTACATGTATGAAGACACACACACACACACACACACACTATACCCTCAGAGATAGACACACATTGATAGCAGCATCGCACATATCTATTTCTCTCTTTTAAAACGAAGATATGCTACCCCTGAATAACAAGTTGAACATACAGGGTGAGATATTCAATAGTGGGATAGGTAAGCTAGCTTTTACAAGCAATCAAATTATGTATATATTTATTGCTGCTGTACTATGCATGCATTCCCAACAACTTACCTTGAGCATCAATTGGCTGGATGAGGAGTGGTCCATCTGTGCTGTCTGTCAACTGTGCGGGTAGGCTGATCTGAACAAGTGATCTTTGTGATCTTCTTCTTTCCACTTCTTTGTATATTATAAAGGCGATCAAGCCAACGCCCGCAGTAGCCCCAACGCCCAGTCCTATCATGCCATTTCTCCCCAACGACGTGTTCATGTTTGCCAAACAAAGTGACACCAAGCCAGGTTATTGAACAAGGTGGGGTTTATAGACACCAGCTAATTGTCTAAATGTGTGTGTAATGATAAATAAATGTCTAGTCAAATAGCGTAAAGGGTAGCTGTCTCGAAACCCTCAGGAAAGCACGTTGGCAGATAGCATGCCATCCACGTCAAGTTTTGGTTTCAAAATGATATAACAGCTTCAGCTAGCTAAAAACGCGTCGGCGAGGCTCAGCGTGTGTGATATCTTGACACAAATTAGATGTGAAATAACAATCAATTACATTATCTATGGCACACTTTCCCTAAGCATCATCTCAGTTTGTCATCATGTTTAAAAAGAGTAGTAGTAGCCAGTAAGCTAGTTAGCAAGAATCAAGCTAGCAAGCAACGTCAAATCGTCATCATTGCCTGGGCTGGCAGCGAGCTGTCAAAACAGACGATGCCTTAATTACGTCCTTACCAACAACGAGCAACTTATCTCTTGATGATGATAAAAGATGCCCGTGATAAAAGTTGCCGTTTCATCCCCTGACAATAAGCTACGGTTCACATAAAGAGCAGTGACCTTAAAACCAAGCAAAACGCCATCATAGCTCCTCGGTTCACTTTCGCTTGCGCGTCGATTTGTATTTGAGCCAAGGGGGAATTATAAAAATGTTGGAATGCCCTGTATTGTACCGCTTAATAATAATTCCGTCGGGAAACTATGACATTCCCTAAAAAGTATTTGGGAAAAACACATCATCATGTCACCAGCACCCCATACAACAATAATGAGTCACCACAGACAGTTATGAATATGTTTGAAATAATTACCTCAACAAATATCATCGGACTCTCTTCGAATGAGTCGGGCATGGTGATTGCCTACTGTTTTACATTTTAACAGCATTCATAACAGGGTAGAAGGATTACCTTAACAAATATCATCAGACTCAGATGTTAGAATACATATCATACGCTCTATTTTCAAATGAGTCAGGCATGGTGATTGCCTATTGTTTTATATTTCAGCAGCATTCATAACAGGGCAGAAGGTGTCTTCTCATTAATTCAAACATGTGAGTGCAGGGTGTTGATCCCACCAATATTTCCACTTTATTTACATTCCACCAATAATTAAAGTTACATTATAGAGGATTTCGCCTCTCAGGTTGCTCTTAAGCCATGTAATATCAAAGCCTACACGAATGGGGATTATATATATGGGACATTATATTATTATAATGACAAAGTAGGTCACCGGATCTGAATCCAATAGAACACCTTTGTGATGTGGTAGAACGGGAGATTCATAGCTTGAAAGTGCACCTGAATAATCTGCAGGAATTACGTGATGCAATCATGTTATCATGGACCAGAGTCTCAAAGGAATGTTTCCAACATCTTGTGGAATCAATTCCACGAAGAATTGAGGCTGTTTTGAAAGCAAAGGGAGCAAAGGGGGTGTTCTTAATAAAGTGCTCAGTGGGTGTATATCTGTCTGCAATGTAAATTGAACAGAGGAGCAACTGTGTATGAAATGTACACGTTATATTGAAGAAAGAAAACTGTGAGAAAGACCAAGATAGACATCGTAATGACTTTATAATATCACCAAATATCAGCAAGATTGGAAAACATTTCATTTTTGTTTCTATATTATTTCAATACAATTAGAAATAATATAGGCAACTGAGTCCCTCTCAGTTCTCACTCTCTCTCTGAGGTGAGGTTCTGGAGACAGTTCTTCTCCTAGTAGACAAACCACGGCGTGAAGGAGGGTGTGATGTGGGTGGGGTGGGTGCAATGGGCCGCAATGCACCGATGGTGTCCCGAACAGAGATCATCGCCTGGTAGGATCGCAAGTCCTCATCCGCTCCTTCCTCATCTGAGCCAACCCGACTCAGGGTCTTCTCGGGAGTGGAGGAGTCTCTATCAGACGAGGACGGACTGGTTGATCGCATGGTCTCAGCCGGGAAGAAAAGGGGGTTTCTATAAATGGTGTAAATTTCCACCTTCTTCGGGGGGACCTCTGGGTAATTTCTCAGACGAGGCACTGGATGACATGGCAACCTCAGCTTCTTGATCTGTTCGTCTGGGGTGAGGAGCCTGTTGACATTCAGGACCGATATGGAAGACGTCAAGAGGAGCGGCAGTGGGGATGAATACTCTAGTGATCTATCCAAGTCACTCAAAGTTATACGTGAGGATGATCGGGAGATGCCCTGTTGCTGCTCTTCCATGGACACAGACCCCTGAGAATGTGAAACTGTATTTGAGGCAATGGTGGAGAGTGGGGACGGTGTGTGGCATACAGCACTTTCAGAGAGGTCATTCTGAATTGTTCCAAGAACAATGCTTGCTTCCGTGGCACCCTCAGCATACATTAGTGGCAATTGCCCTATCTCTGCCATCTCACAACACGTATCAAAGACTTTTTCCACTAAATCATCAGAAATTGCCTCAATCTTTGAGGATTCCATCCACTTTGTTGGGTTCCCTTTGGTAACGTCAGCTAGCATCTCATCCATTTCTGTGGGTGAGGAAGAGGGAGAGGAGGAGCCCAGCTCACTGGTGATCAAAGTGAGTACTTTCGAGGAAGCCTCCTCTATCTCAGCATGTGCCATCTCTAATGCCGACATTGTAGATGATTGGCTTTCAAATGGCTCTGGAAATCCCTCTTCAAAATCACTGGTCTGCGTGATAAATCCAGTGTTGCCCTGCATTACTTGGTCCTTCACGTCCTCCAGCATATTAGTAACCACATCCAGGGCAGTTTTGCTTGCCTTTGCAGTGGCCACTTGAAATACTTTGACACGGACCTGTTGAAACTTCATTATGACCTGCGCCTTGACCTCTTCCAAAATACCAGTGATCCACATTGTCACATACCTGTTGAGGTTTTCTTCATTCATGACCATCTCCTCTGATGGATCATGAGATTGACCACTGGGCTGTAGGCAATCTTTATCCCCCCCGAGAATCCTGCAGACAGGCTCTTCGCTGGATTTAAATGGATTGACCACTCGAGAAACACACTTCAGCATGTCAGAAGCGATTCTGGCAGTACAAGCCTGTTGAGCTGCTGGCTTTGACCCTCGCGCTGAAGTCTTGATTGACCCAGCTAGCTGCTTACTGACACCCTTTGTGCCTAGATGGTCGAGGATAGCATGCCTGAAAACTGATTTCAGCTGTGCCTGAGACATTTTCCTCCCCTGAGCCACTTTAGACTGAGCAACTTCACTTCTAGAGACTTCATCACTTCTAGAGACCTTGGGAGCCGCAGGGTCCTTGATTTTAGGTTTCCGTGAACCATCAGATGTAGTGACATGAGTAGATACTACAGAACCTTCTGTATGAGAATCAGCTGTAGTAACCACAGCTCCATCCTGTTTAGGTACCTCACTTCCTGTTGACGTGGAGCTCTATCGTAAAACAATGGAGAAAATAGATAACATGAGCACCTATGTACTGTAGTTACACTGTAATTACTCTAGTAGTAGCAACAATGTATTAGTAATTTATGGAGTGAAACTGTGTTGTGTTATTACACAATTAGAATAAGTAACAACATTCCTTATTCCACTTGTTTGTGTTATTACACAAGTGGAATAGTTAACAGTCTTTATTCCACTTGGATAATAACACAAACCGCTTTACTCCATTACAACTACTCCATTACAAGTACTAGGTAATTTACTCCATTACAAGTACTAGGTAATAGCTTATTATTACAATGTTGTTACTAGTGTAATTACCAGTTATTACACAGGCAAAGGAGCAATGTAATGCAAAGTGTGACCTTGAAGGTGTATAATGAATAGCATTAATGTACATACATTAAAAATATCACAATATTTTTTCATCTGTACCTGCTTTGTCTTGTTTGCTTTCTCCACCTTCAGTCTGGATTTGCTGGGCAGAGGAGCAAGGCGTTCAAGGGTTCGCCTCCTTTGGAGCAGGCAATGCCCATCCATAGGTCTCATCCCTACAAACACAAAAAAAAATCAGATGACATCTATTCACAATTTTTTTTATATTGTGGCCACCAAACATTGCTCAGAAATGTCCCTCAAAGTAGGAAAAATAGGGTATGAATACATTGACTTACCTGCCAATTTAGAATGAGGTGGAGGGTCAGGCTGATGAACCAGGGCTTCAATTCAAACAGAAATAAAATATTAAAGACACTTGATGTGATTTTGTTTTACATAGTCTTTTAAACTTTCAAAAAATGACTTAAATCTTACCAAGTTGTGGTGTTTTAAATATTTCTTCCAGGAGCCTTTTTCCATGACTGGTTTCTGTCATGCTCTCGTCCTCATGCATGTTATTCACCATCTCTTGCATTTCTCTCTGCTGAATGGCTTGTTTTCTTTCATACATACTCTTTTTCTATGAGGAGGAACATTATTTGGATTTGTCCAAGGTAAAAACAAGGTTATTGAATTGGATTGTCAATCTTGTCAACGTAGCTGCAACAGAAGCTATCACCCTTCTTGTGAAATTCAAGTGCAAAAATGCTAAAGCTTTATTGTCAATTTCTAGGGTATAAATGTACATTTGTATTAGGTTCCATGGCTTAAAACAGATACATCACACATGTTGACGTCACACACACATTAGTTATATCATCACATACATCTCTGAATTATTGAAACTGGATGTGTTGTTAGTTTTTAATATGTTGATTGGGAGCTTTGTAAAGTATAAAAGTGCAACATTTTACCTTGCTGTCCCGCTTTTCTTTGACCTCCTTCAGGTACCTTGCCTTGTTGACCTCATGCTGTACATCCTTTTCAATGAGTTTGAGGCAAGATCGCTCCTTGTACTGCATTGGATCAGAACAGGAGTTTAAATTCTACTCTTAGAGGACATGATGATTTCAAAGCAATTGCATAAGGCACTCTTCAAATTATTTAACAACTCTCTAACAGTGATTGTTCTCCTTGGCATTCCTACCAGCTGTTTATGGAGAACGTCCTCTCTCTGTGTGCCACACGATGCAGTTTGCAGGCCATCATTCTGTCCCTTGTCCCGATCACTGAATTCAACAAATCATTTACTGGACATCTCCAACACAGAATATAATACTTTGAAAGGAGGCAATACAGATTCTTTCCAGGTTTTGATCATTCAGCACAATGGGAATGTTGTCACAGGTGTACATTCTGCCCACCTGGAATCACTGGTCGACTGAAGTTGCTTCAGTTTCTTAGCTCCCTCCTCCAACAGAAAATCTCTCATGTCAGCCAGAGTAACATTCTCAGCAATCTGGCCTTCTCCTTGCAGCTTCACTAGATTTATCATATGTTCTCGCTGCAATATTATAAATAACATGTTGTATTTGCATATATTAGAACGATATGTACCAACATGTGTGATCTTAACAAAATATTTATTTTAGAACTCTGCACATTACCATCTTTCTTCTGTAGGATATGTCGAGGTCAGCTTTAACAGTATCCAGATACTGTTTGTAGGTGTTGTACTCCTTCAATGAGCATACAACCTTGGGAAGAGACCACATTGTGTGAGAAATCAATATGGTCTGGATTAAAGTGTATCCTGTCACATCAATACTTTCTGACATCATTGGGTTCATAGTTTCATCTTTAAGAATAAGGAGTAACAAGCGTCACACGAAACTTACTTTGTCATCTTCTGTGATTATGTTTTGCTTCTTCAACCTTTCATGCCTGTCTTTCTGGTGGTAGTGCTCATTGAGGTTTGGGTCATGCAAGCTGCTGTAACTGGGCTTCATAATGTGACAGTTGGGGTCACTGAGGTTGAAATGGGGCGTTGGCTGAAACAACTGGGGGAATAAGAGTAATGCCCAATGTAATGTCCAATGATGAGGATGACCATGCCTATGTCACTTTTAAAATGCAATCTTTCTTCCTTATCCCCTAACTACTCTGATAGGCCTGTAAGGCCTATAAATCTGGTGTACCTTAACATGATGGTGTTTGGCCCTTGTGTTTTGCTCTAACCATCATGTCCTTTTAAAGAAGGATTGTAAAGATTATTGTTCAGATATACTCATGTCTTGAGAGCAGGGGCTATGTTTCTGGACAGGGCCTTGCTTATACCTATCCAGTCCTCTCAGATCTACACATATGTCTGGGGAGTAGGAGCAAGGGGTTTTCTGGACAGTCTTGATAAACCTATCCAGTCCATTCAGATCGACACAAGTGTCTTGGGAGTAAGGGGGTCTATGTTTCTGGACAGGGCCTTGCTTATAACTATCCAATTGTTTCAGATCTACACTAGTGTCTGGGGAGTAGGGGCAAGGGGTTTTCTGGACAGGGTCTTAATAAACCTCCTTTCAGATCTACTCATGTCTTGGGAGTAGAAGCTATGGGTTGTTTCTGTACAGGGCCGACATGTCTACTCTACTTTGATTGACAATATTCTGATATGCAATGAGGTGTAGAGTGTCACAGGGTCTACCTTTTTACCCAGGCTTGACCTGGTCAACGTGAGGCCAACCCCAGGTAAGGCAGGAAGTTTGGTCATTGCAGCCAATCTGCTCAGAGTATTCTCAGGAGTCTTTCTCATAATTCTGGGGGCCTTCGCCATCGGTGGATCAGGAGGCTTGACTGATTTAGGGGCTATCCCCATGGAGGCGTTGTTCTGAAAAATAAGAAGCAACTCAGCTATCGGCCTACAGTAAACAATTGCATTTTGGGTTGGTCAATTCCTAGGTGAATTCAACAACTTTATTGTAATTCCATGTTAAGTAAACTTGACTTCACACTTAAAGATGAGACTTACAGTAAGCATAAACGTAACCATTCTACCAATTGTCAAGAGTGACTGAAATACAAACTTAAATATCAAAAAAGTTTGATCGTAAAGGTAGGCTACCTGTTTTCCTTTAGAAGCTTCTTCCATACCGTATGTTTGCAGAAATGAGCATCACGTCTGTTGATCCGATTATATATCAATACTTACGTCACTCATGAAACATTTGTTACTATGACGTAATCATTTGTTTTCTATTTTGGCCAGTCAATCACTTTTTCGGTCATGCTACAGTAGTTCCGAGGTATTTTTCCATAAACTTTGAGTTTCTAATAAAATTGAATAAGCTTGACAACAAGTGAATGAATACATCATACATTATACATTATATAGACGGCTCTTGGTGCAGATTACCTACGAAAAAGCAATTTATCTATTTACACAGCAGATGACGATGTACACACACGAATAGTGCCATCTGCTGGTCTGCAGAAAGTACAGCAACCATTTGAAAGAAAATCTCACTGATAAAAGCACAATAATGCTTTATTCCGAATAGCGTTCTCCCGTAACTCGGGCTCCCATGCTCTGGAGTTCGTTCTTTGTGGCGCACTCAAGAGCTCGAACGGGAAAAATTATGACATTCGGAACACATTCCCATGCTCCGGAGTTACCTTTGACCTGGCAATAAAATTACATGACCAGCCCTTTCCCATGCTGGATTGCCTGACAAAGAGTTAATCTGATGTGTTCACAATGGGCTACATGTTTTGTGAAGAAATACCAATATTCAAGTTGAATAATCATACTTTTTAAAGTTTTTATTAGTGAACATTAAACTTTGTTTTGTTTTGTCTTAATTGACTTTTTAACCACTAATATACCAACGCAGACCCCTCATAACTATCAATAACCACGTAGTTTTATTGAGGAATTGTGATTATTTTTCAGACAGTTAAATGTATAGCTAAGTACGTTCAAATATACAGTAACGTGGCCGGATAGAGGGGGGTGCTGGGTCGGGCTACGGCCCCCCAGTCACGTCCTCCCTCTACCATGCTCACAGACAAAACCTTACATTTTTATTTTCGTGTAAAACGTCTGGAAACCAATCATTGAATTCCTTTCTCAAATTGTTTTTACAATAGTTTCTGATTGGCTGGTTGGGCAACGCAAAGCTCCGCCTCAAACCTCACTGATAAAACACGGCAACAACTCAATCACCTGCTCACTCGAAGTCAACTGTCTTGTCGAGTGTTTCTGTGGTAGATAGTTCACTTAGTCCAAGCAAGGTGAACGCTATTAAAGCATAATCTGATCATCATCTTTTCATTGTTTTTATTTGTTGAACCGTTTCAGTTTAGATTTTCATTTCAGTTTTTAGTACCGGTAGTTAGATTTCTCGAACACAAGGCTGTAGATAGTAGGCTACTAGCTGGCTAACGCTAGCTCGGTTAGCTAGATAGTTGTTGTTGGGAGTGCGTGTTTGTGCATAGCCTAAGAAAAATCGGTGGACCAGTCACTACGATGTGACCAGGTGTGTGGTTGAGAATCAGCAAGCAATCTTGAATGTTCTCTCAGAGGTATCAGAAGATAGTGCAGCCGGAATGGATATTTGCACAGAGGCATCAGGACTGTTAGTACAACTGAAGAAACACAATTTCTTTGAAATAGGTGAATTCCTAGTTAAAGTTCTTGGTGCCTTAAAGCCTGCTAATTCTATTCTGCAGGCTCATTCAGTAGACCTCTGGAGTGCAGGGGAGGTCATCAGTGCCTCTTTGCAGGCATTGAAAGATAAGGTAATTTTCTGTTCATTTGGGCTAGGGCGTGATGCGGCCCCTTGAAACTTACGGGTCATGTCCCACACAAGATCCTGGACTGTGTCTCTGGTGTCAAAGGATGTCCCATCAAATCCAATCAGGTTAAATGACTTTGATGCCTCTTCAAACTTTGAATAGACAGCACACACTATGTCCCCTGACATTGCCTTGGAGATGGCAGAGAGAATTGGCATGGGAACATTTCCAAAATGACACAGGAATTCTGCGGCTGCTTTCTCCACTAACTCAGTGACTTCCCTGACTGCAGCATCTTCAATCCTCTTTTCAACAGAGTGGAGTCTGGCAATCCTTGGCTGCATGAATTGAGAGGGTCCATTACCCACTGCAGGGGTACTTGCTGCCTCTAGTCTGTTCTCCAGGAGATGTTTCAGGGCTAGCTTAACTATCTCTGGAAACAGAGCTTCAGCCCTTTGGAGGAACATGGACTTGGCCAGTTTTTGCTTCTGTTTCAAGCCAGGGTTCTCAGGGCCACTTTTGACCTCCTGGACCACCATAATGCTGTGTGGGAATCCTGCATAAACAGGGAGAAGGATTCTCTGAACATCCTCCTCCAGTGCTGGGCGGATCTTCTGTATTAACATTTGTAGACCCTCCATGGTGACCTTCATGAGAGAGAGAGATCGTTAAGTAAACTCATCCAGGGATTCTCTGGTATCTGGAGGAAATAACAGGAAGTTGTCATACCCATGAGGTAGAACCCATACTGTATATCTACCTCAACAATATAGTTGATACAATTCCGAGCTCGTACGAGTCCAAATGTAATGCCTTACAGGGCAACTAACCCCGGGGGTTACAAATAAAACGGGGTGGCTATAGCCCCTAACTTGGATTAACTAAGGAGAGCTCATTGACACAGCGTTAAACAGAGCGAGAGCGTCTCCTCTTGCACTCCATGTGAATCTGACCAGCCTCTCCTGGTTCCTCCTTGACCCCTGCCCGATCCCACCCTCTCGCATTAACCGAACACCACATAGCACTGTAGTATTCAGCTGGTTGATGTTATCACTCGTTTCTAATTGTTTGTTTCAACGAGGAAGTGTGGAGCACCTTAAATACACTCGGTGACAGTGGGCATGGTTGAGATGTTATTTACCTCAGCATTGGCTAACCTTGTCTTTCTTTTCTCTTGTATTGTTATGTTCCATTCAAAATGCTACATACCTTGGAAGAAGACACAACCACTGTGTCTTGACTGTCTGCATAGAACTGAATAACAATGGCAATCTCATCTGCACAGATCTGGATCAAATTAAATAAAAACCAAGTGACACCCACACATGACTCATTAGCATTGGTAGCATTATCATTAAACCTCACATGAAAGGGTCGCTTGCTGGCCTAGTCAATTCCTCATGGCCATAACGTTGATTTCATCACTCGGTATCAAATACACGCGTTGCTAACATCATAGGGATAGACATGGAAATAAATTGGTCTTTACATCTTCAAAGTCATTATTTCTCTGAAGAATATGGAATTACTCAGGGCCGTATATATGATGTGACTTGTCCTGACGTTAATGCTAGCCGTATTATGAGTTAGCCTAAGCTAACATTAAGAATCAGCATGAGCATGTTGAAGACTATGAGGCTGACCATATCAGGGCTAGCTCCAACTCCTAGCGTTACTTAGTAGCTAGGTAAGCAATGTTAAGTTAGCTAGCTAGCTCATCAGAAAGAGTTTCTCCTATGCAAGTTTCACCTAGCATAGGAGACTCCCTTCCAGTTGAATGCTAACTAGCCGCTAACGACGACAGGGTCCAGTCTCTTCCCCGCAGTTTACCGGTAGCTCCCGGCCTTTGTCTCTGATCTAGCTGAAATTGGCTGAATCCAAAACATCCAATAAAGTAGTGAAGAAGACAGTTGACGGT